>NC_133364.1:15732790-15795324 GCF_049309525.1 Garra rufa | reverse complement strand
CGATCTTTCAGACATCATTCCAATATGCTGATTTGCTGTTCAAGAAACATTTTTATATAATTCATATTTATAAATAAATTAGGCTTTCACATGCTTATATATAGTGTCAGTTATTAGATGACTAGTCACTTGCTACAGTGTGGCATTGGAAAGAGTTGAGCAGCATGTGAAATCCACCCTAATTGCGTGTGTGCAGAAACCCAGGGTGCTGCACTGCGAGTTCTCGTCTCGTTGCCAAAAAGGTGAAACTAATGCAGTCTGAGGAAGCGTTCCCAGCATGCCTCTGCCAAATAAACAAAAAGCCAATTACAAGAGTAATTACAAGAGCCTGTTATCATTTATTAGAGACATTTTGCGTACAGTTCGCAAAAGCGAAGGCGCATGCTTGTACCGTCTCAAACGGGTTGACCTCATTTTGATTCAGACAGTTATGGGCCTTTGATGAAAGGAGAGAAAGCTGGATACCAAAGCGAGAGAGAAGCAATGTGGAACTGTAGTGTGGGATTTTGAAAAGCAGCTAAAGGAAATGCAAACGCTTGGAAAGAACTGCCGAAAACGGAGTGTGGAGAGGTGGGACGGTGGGAGGCAGAGGGCCATCTGTCAAACAGGGGGCTTGGCAGTGGAGCGAAGGAAGGAGCAGTATGGAGACTGCATGTTCACACAGTGTAGCGCATTAATCATGGTATCCCCTCCCATCACTCAAGCCCATGAGTACACAAGCCTCCCCAGTACAGTCATTACGCCATTATACAAACATGCAGATATGAACACATCTGAGAGTCTCTTGGCTCACAGGAGAGAATGCAGCCCCCGTGTCCTCCTGATTTAACACAGTAATGTGGGAAAATTTGTTTGGTTTGTGCACTTCTGTAAAAGAAGACACATTTGGTAACTGTTTGATGTAATATCTGGCTTTGATGTGATTTTATGTAGAAATTCAATACATGGGTTTTAACAAGGAAGCATACTAAAATTACATAAGAGTGGCTAAGTTATATTGCGAGAGCCTTCGAGTGTCATGGAGAGTGTCTTTTTGCTAATAATACGCAATATATACTGGTACACATTTGTTATCGGTTGATATTAAATGTTAAACATTTTATGCGTATATAAGATCCATAAAGTTGCAATGATTAATAGATTGGTTTACTTTCAGAACATAAATGTACAGATAATGTACTCACCCCGTTGTATAGAAATTGTTTTTTGAACTCTCTCTATATATTGGACTTTAATGGTGCACGCAATTGAACGTCCAAAATGCGGTTTAAATGCAGCTTCAAAGGGCTCTAAACAACCCCAACCAAGGAATAAGAGTCCTATCTAGCAAAACGATCTGTCGTCTTCTAAAAAAAAAAAAAATTTTACTTTTTAACCTCAAATGCTCATCTTGTTTAGCATTGCCATGCACATGCGCACTCTGTTTAATTCGGGTCAATATCGTTAGAGTAGGTCATAAAATAACATCTAATTTTCTCCTCCAACTCAAAATCGCCTTACATCGCTGTTTTACCTTTTTTGTAAAGGCCGTTTGAACTAAAATATAACTAGAACATTAAACATTTATTAAAACATTTTATTAACAAAGTAACATTTTTGTTTATTTATTTTTTATTCATTTACACAGGTTTCTTGAATTTTGGCATTTATTTTTGTTTCATGTCTCTCACTCCATTGCCTCTTCTAATAATTTGAACTTATTCTATTTTTTTCCATTTTATTTTTTTATTTGATAGTATCCATTGTAACAAACTGTGTATTATACAGTCATGGAGTCATTATTGAAAAATAAATGTAGTTATAACTCACTTACTTTGCCTTTTTGTATTACTATAATAGTGTGCACACTAGGGGTCGACCGATATTTGGTTTTCCAATGCCAATACCGATTATTACAAATCAAGTAAACTGATAACCGATATTTTTAACCAATATTTCTGGTGTAAAAATTAAAATAGTCAAAATTAAGAATAACAAGGGCTCTAACAAAAACGTTTTAATTATTTTATCGGCAAATCAGTTTTAAAAAATGAGCAATACCAATAACCATAAAAATTATTCATATCTGCGCCGATAATTAGTCAACCCCTAGTGCATACCAAAAGCAAAGCAAATATTTTAAAGCGAATATTGCATTTGTCATTCTAGATTACTTAAGGCGGCCATACACGGTGCGATTTTTGAGGTCGTACGAGCTTGCATGTGATTTTTTTGGTTATCGGAGGAAATCGTCTCTTCTCGTATGGTCTGGGCTCGTATGGTGTGTGAGAAATTATGAGATGAGCAGAGTGTCTTACGAGCACTTCCCGACCTCACGATCATTTTTAAACATGTCAAAAAACTTCGGGAGCTGTCGGATTTAAGGCGTGACGTGTGCTGTTGAACGAGTCGATTTGTTGATCAAACTGGAAATGACCAATCAGAAGCCAAAGAAAAGAAAACCACAGAAGAAAAAAGATGAACATGACAGCGCCACGGCGACTTGGACTGTTGAGTAAGAGGATAAACTCGCTGAACTTTGGCAAGAACAGCGGTGATCGATCACCTATTGTTTGCTACAGCTATTGCTAGCTATAGTGGTGGCCAACTAGCCCCCTCGACGTGCATGATACTACGTTAAAACATACATAACAATACTGTACAGTGCTGTAGCATTGCAGTTCCAATGTCTTTAAAGTTTAATGCATATGCTTGTTAGCACTGCTGTAGAGGTGAAGTTTTGTCAAGTTTGCAGCGAGTGTACACACGCAATGGTGATCACACGGTTCCTGCATGTGTAGCAAAGAGTCACGGCTTATATTTTTTATATGCAGTTATGAGATAGACAGAGAGCAGTTGTATTTAACAGTACATACACAGTATATTATACACAGCCTTTCTCTCAGAATGTGATTGCCTCGGAAATCGACAGTTTTTAAAATCGTGCCGGGTAAATAAAGTCACTCGTGATGTGTGCGTGGCCATACGAATTCGCACCGTGTACGGGCACCTTTAAGGGATGTTTTTCATGACACTTGGAGTTTTCTGATACAACCTGACGTGACAGTAATCTCTTCGCTGAATGGTTTGCGCGACAACCCGTCATGCAAATTCACTGCTGGAGTTGAATTTTTTTCAACTTGCACGAAAGACGTGTTTGAGGCGAAAATCTCCCGCTTATGCCAGTAACGTCACCCAGTTCGCATCTATTCGCTTCTTAAGTCGTGACTAAGGAAAGCTGTTTCTGTGTCTAAGCTTTACTCATTTCATTTGAGAATACCATATCAACAGTCGTTTTTAAGCACTCTTTATTCATATTACACATTTTAGCTAAACATTTACAAACCCCTAGGGTGTACACTTACAGTCTCCATGCTTACAGCATTCCAGACACAAATATCTTTCTGGAAATCTGGAAATAAAGGTTAGTATTGTAATTTTATGGTAGTATTACATCACATTGTGAGCGTATATTAGCACCGTTTGTTGGTTTCTTGTGACATCTGATTGGCAGCGTTTAGACCCGGAAGTGGTGACGCCTCAGATTATTTAAAGCGTAGGTGAAACACATATGTGTGAGACTGCGAGTGACTAATGACTGAGTAATTTCACAAAATCTGTCTCTCCCTCATGATTCAAAAATAAGCAGGATCAGCAACATTAATGCCAATTTGCTCTGTTTGGCACGAAGAAAATACATCACAAAGTGATTGATTGATTTACTCTTAATGGCACATCTAAAAGCGCAGAGTGTGAAGGGTGTTAAGAGTCTACAGCAAGCCGCCAGGTCTTGACATGCAGCAGAGAGCGAGGCAGCCAGACAGCTAACAACAACTAATAATGGCCGTTTTCACTTGCCTTGGGCTCGGGATCAATGCTAATGACCGCTTCTTGGCTGCCATGCTTTAAGGCTCTAGATGTCCTAATTTCACAATGTCTAACTTCATTAGCTATTCCCAAAAGCA
Source organism: Garra rufa (assembly GCF_049309525.1). NCBI lineage: Eukaryota > Metazoa > Chordata > Actinopteri > Cypriniformes > Cyprinidae > Garra > Garra rufa. The sequence goes on along the minus strand of NC_133364.1, from coordinate 15,791,380 downwards.
CCCGGGGGTTATGGATGAAAGCGTAAACATTGCACCAGTGCACAGATACTGAGAAGCTGTTTTTAAAATCGCTGTGTGTGTGTGTGTGTGTGTGTGTGTGTGTGTGTGTGTGTGTGTGCTGGCAAAGCAGACACCAGCGATGCTGGCCTTCCTACAGCTCTGTTGTGGACTGTTTTTGGTATAACAGCTGTTGTTCTTGACATTAGAGCAACGGTCACAGTGCATCCCTGTCGTTCTAAACGTCATGCTACTGATGGGACTTCACCCTGAGCTCTGATCTGAGATTAGTATGGTTAGTTCAGCTCATAGGCCTAGATATAATCTGTAATTGCTGCAGCTGTCAGGTTGTTAATTAGGGGTGCAACAACTGATGTGTTGAAATGACAACAGCAATACAGTATCCTACTAACAGACATTAGTATAAGAAGGGCTTTTCTAGCAATTTCTGATTGGCCATAGACATATATCCATAGGTTCAATACCGATCTGGTGGTTTTAATGAATGTTTATCATGAATAATATTGCCTTTATATTTAAATTTGTATGTTTAGGCAAGGATTTTGTAAGATTTTGTCTTCCTGCTATGGAAAGGAAAACAGGATGAGTGAAATCGCGGCTGTTTCTCAACTGTTGAGAAAACACATTCTTCTCAGATTACTTTATGTAGGCAAGATTTCTCAACTGGCTTCAACACTTGCCTGTTTTAACTTGTTTTTTCCCACATAGTCCTTTTCATCAGGCTCTGGTGAGCTTGAATCATGTCTTCCTGATTTTAAAAATATCTCACTTTCTCGCCTCTCAGTCTTCCCTTCTCTTTTTTTTCCCCCCACAGGAAACCTCGTCCTGTTTCCCAGCTGGTAGCCCAGCAAGTCACACAGCAGTTTGCTTCACCGACACAGCCCAAGAAAGAGAAAAAGGAAAAGACGGAGAAGGACAAGAACGAGAGAGAACCGACACTGAAAAAGAACAGCCATAAGAAAATGAGGTGAAATGTTGCGATACGGTCCCTGTGTTCATAAATCCACTGGATAGTTCCTACTCCCCAAACAAATTAAGCGGATGTCTTTTGCATTTTACATAGCAGGGAGCTCACTCTGGAATATATTATGTATTGTTGCTCTCTATTTGAATATAAATTATATTTCATCTACCACAGAGGACTGAGAATTATACAACACTTTTGTTCCCTTTAAGCTTAACAGAAACAGAAACTGATGCTTCCATGAAGCAATGTGAACGGAATTGAATTTCCGCTCTCAAACTTGTATATATTTACACTATGGTTACAAAATTTGGGGTCAGTATCATTAATAATTCAATTCAGCAAGGATGCATTGAATTGATCAAAAGTAAGGGTAAAGACACTTTTAGGGTGTTTTAACTGTTGTTTAAGCAATATGCAATTTGACATTATAGAGTATAATGCAAAAACCAAATGTAGTTTAGACTAGGCATGGGCCGTTATAAGATTCTGACGGTATGATAACCTTGGATAAAAATATCACGGTATTGTAATTACTGCTCTACAATGTTATATTTAAATGTCTGGGTAAAAAAAAACATTTTTTTTTTAACTGAACACAGTATATTTTATTTTAGGAAACATTTAGAACATTTTGTAACATGGAACATCAGGCAAAATATTTAAAATAAATAATTGAATCTTCTTAATTAAATCAAATTTCAGTCACTTGTGTGAGCCTAAGCCTGCAGCTCAACAATAATCAACAAAATAAAATTTTCAAAAACAAATCCTTCTTAATAGAAAAAATGCAATCACTAATCAAAGCAAAAATATGACCATCAGTGACAGTTCCAAAAATAAACAAACACTCAAAGACACGTGAGAGCCAGCGAGTTTTTTTTTTTTTTTTTTTTTAATGCCGTGATTTTGAAAAGATGTTAAAGGTGCACTGTGTAATATTTAAGATGATCTCTAGACAGAGGTGCAATAACTATGTTTTCAGGGGTGCATAAAGACCTTAATGAACCATTATGTTTTTATAAACTTAGAATTATCAGCTTGCGAAAAAAAACACTGACACAATGATGAACAAGTAACAGTAATATTCACAATAAGTTTTATTGAATGATTAAGTAAATATAATTCCTTAAATTACGTTTTAAAAGAAATCTCACTATTCGTTGCTGTCAAAAAAGGTGAGATCATTTCAAATAGCACTATTCAACATTGTTATTAAGATATCAAAAGATTAATTATGCATTTGTAACAAATTGTAACATTTGTTTGCACAAAAATATTAAGCAGCACAACTGTTTTAAGCATTAATAATAAGAAACGTTTCTGGAGCATATTACATATAATATAACAATATTTAGATTTTTTGCAACCTCAGATTCCAGGTTTTCAAATAGTTGTATCTCAGACAAACATTGTCCTATTTTAACAAACAATATATCAATGGAAAGCTTATTTACTTAGCTTTCAGATGACGTAAGAATCTCAATTTCGACAAATTTACACTTATGACTGGTTTTGTGGTCCTGGGTCACATATTTGGAATGATTTCTGAAAGATTATGCAACACTAAAGACGTTATAAATATGTAGTATCTATTATTATATATTCATTATGTCATTTAGTCCTTTAAGAGAGAGATGTTGGGTACAGAGCTCAGTTTCTACAAGCCAAAAGTCTTTTAAATCAATGTTTCAGATATTCTGATTCATCGCTTAGATCATTAGTTTGGTTCATGGCCTCCTTAATTTTTTTTTAATTGCCTATGGAGTAAATGAATGAGAAAATACTTGCAAAACCAAAGCTGCCGGGCTCACTTTTACGCTCTGTTATATTAGCAATTCAAGTTATTTTTATTTCTATAACAAGCCATTTACTTTATATAATACAGATTGCTTCAAAGGCACTTCACAGTAATAAACAATTAAATTACTGCCCTAATGTTGCTAAATGCATCAATTATGAAACAATTTAAATTTCAGAAGACAATAGTGTCATTATTCAGCTCTAGTGAAGTCAAGGCCAGCATGTCTGATCTGTTCTTTGCTTCCTATCCTGCAGGCCCAGGTTAAAAAATGTGGACCGGAGCAGCGCTCAACATCTGGAAGTGACAGTGGGAGATCTGACGGTTATTATAACAGACTTTAAGGAGAAAACTAAGCCCTCCCCAAGTTCGTCCTCCAGCGCAGCATCTGGAGACCACCACAGCCAGAGCGGATCCAACTCAGACAACACAGAGAAGGGGATCTCCAGATCCTCGTCCCCGCGAGGGGAGGGCTCCTTGCTCAACGGGGAATCTCACTAGGAACCTGTGGGTTACGAACGTTACTTCCTGTCTCCTGCACCTAATATATCCATTTTAAAACGAACAGACACAGGAGCGTGCTTACACATGCCAAGACTTACCAAGACGCAGACTTAACCCAGCAATATAAGTCATCTCTCACTACTACCACAGATCTGAAACATAGGATTTGACCACAATACACTCATCCTGGTTTGTTACAATGCCCAGTAGGTCAGCTTGAGATAACTAGACTTTGTAAGCAATTTTGATTAATGAATTTCGACATTTTGACAATTTAATTTCTATAGCACGTGGTAGTATTATCAATCAAATAAGTGTTGTCTGTTTTGATTCGGACACCCATTCTCATTCTCATTCTCTTCATAATGTCATAAAACATTTTTTTTAAATCACAATCTGTCATTTCTGCAAGCGCACACCCAGTACGTCTCGGGAATTAGCCCTGGGGCTGAAAAACATTCAACTGGAACATTGTTGTGAACGTATTGCTTTTCATTAATGACATGTCAGTTGCAAAGTGTAACTTTAATATACTTTAAATGCATTACAAGATGAGCGTTAAGCAGTCAATGAATAACTGTGACCCAAGCAGGACTTCCTTTCTCAATAGTTTGTTGTGCCTGCTGGTACTTTTTGGACTGTTTCAATGAGAAAAACCTTTAAAACGCAGAAATTTCATTGTTTGATTTGTTCTTGTTCATGCCGTTTTGTCATAGATCGCATCTCTTGTGCGGCTAGTTGTTCTACCAGCGCTGTTTTGTGTTAGATTGTCTTGATATAATTCTGTTAATTCCACGGGAAGCCTAACATTCATGACTACAGATGACAAATGTATTTGTAAGATGTTGAATTCATCCCCTCCTTTATGATGAACGGTGGTATATAAATATATTGCAGTATAGGAAATATCTCTTAATAAAATTTAAGATTTAGACTCCCGTCGTCAGCTAGAACTTATTTTCAGGACAAACGAAGACCTTAAGGGAGCAATTATTGAAACTGGGTTGTTTGTGTGGTGAAGTGTGTGCTGAAATGCACATGATATGCATGAGGATGATCTTCGCTGCGGGTCTTCAAAGTGTTGTGGGTTTTACCTCACCATGAGGAGTGATGCAATATGCGGTATACGAGTTGAGTCAGACAAGGAAGAGTATTGTTTCTTACTTGACAACTACCAGCAGTGTCTTAACACAACATGACAATCCATTTCTCAATAGGCATTGCCTTATACAGCAGAAAACATTCCATTCCTTTTATCTCTGATTGAAATGAACAGCAGAAAGCCTGTTTTGCTAGTAGAAAAGAACACCACGTCCAGTTCCTCTATGCTCCCTGTAAGCATACTTGAAATATGAATATTTCTAATTTTAGTTTACATGTGTGACTGTTCTGTTCGATATGTATTTCTCTAAACATATGTGACCCTAGAAAACAAAACCAGGCTTAAGTAGCATTTTTTTTTCTATTATGCCAAAAATCATTAGGATATTAAGTAAAGATCATGTTCCATGAAGATATTTTGTAAATTTCCTGCCGTAAATATCAAAACGTAATTTTTGATTAGTAATATGCATTGTCAAGAACTTTATTTGGACAACTTTAAAGGTGATTTTCTCAATATTTTGACTTTTTTTTCCACCTTCAGAATTCATATTTTCAAATAGTTGTATCTCAGCCGTATATTGTCCTATCCTAGCAAACCATACATCAATGGAAAGCTTAATCAAATAATAAAAAAACAAACCCTTATGATTGGTTTTGTAGTTCAGGGCCATATATTAGTAACTATTTTAAAGATACAACTACTAATTTAGTTACTAACCATTATTACACAAGTCAATCATTCATTTTTATTAGTAGGTGTGGTACTAACAATTGTAACTAGTCATAATGGCTATTAAATAATTAAATCCTGATGTAATAATTGTGATCTATGATTAATATTTTAAATTCAGTGTTACAATTCTGTATTCCAAATACAGAAATGAGCAATTTGTTAACGATAATAAAAATATAAAAAAAAGCTCACAACTAAAAAAATCTAGTAATAACTAAGCCATTAAGTGTTGAGGAATTATTCTTAAAGGGTTTGTCATAGCAGGGGTCTTCCTCACGCCGTTGGGGTAAGAACTTTTATGTGACTCATTTTTGGGAATCGGTTCCTACGAACAAATCATTTCAAAGAACCGATACAACAGTTCTTTAGGTCAATACGCCATTACGCGCTCTCTGACAACCTGGCATAGTATTTGCATGCTCTAAAAATGTTCCAGTTGACTAAAAACAGCGCTTATTTCTTTATATATCGTGTTATTTTCTGTTAAGTGTTATCAGAGTGTTAATCATTTAATGTAAGCGAATTCAGTTTGTAGCGAGATTCAGCTTTTGAATATTTAGTAAACGTGCTATTTATATGTATACAAAAAGTCACTGTCATACAATAATATTTACAAAAAAACCTATATATCTATTTGGCTACTATAACAGTGTTTATTGTTTTGTGAATCGGTTCAATTGATTCTTAGAAAAGATCCGACTCAAAAGAACGAGTCGCTCACGAACCGGACATCGCTAGTGGTCTTCAGTGGGCGAGTACACACAAACACTCTTTTCAAGTGAAACAGTGTCTGTGTCCTGTAGAATGCGTGTTTATCTTCGTGCATTTAGTTTGTGCATAGTACTCGCTCTCTTGTCTTTAGTATTTTTGTTCAGTAAACATGATGCTGAAAGTTTTAAAGCAGGTTTAAAGCAAGTTAGGGCGCCGCTGGAACCGTCCGTCGCGAAGAACTTCAATGGAGTAAAATCAAAACAACGACCCTCCGCTTCCACATCACACAGACTCCGGTAAAGAAGAGTTGTTCCATTCATTTTTGTTTAAAGACGTTTGTTTGACGGAATTCACTCAAGTAACATTAACTTTTTTAAACTTTTGTTTGTTTGAGTGAAAATAATATTTGAATTCTAGTTTACACAGTTGTCACAATACTGTGGGTGGGTGCGATCAAAATGTGACATTCAGTATTCGTTTATACTGCAGCGATAGCTAATTTATCTATTATTCAGGCTATTTTTCACATACGAGGTCAGAAATAAGTTACAGGAAACGTCCAACACTCCTGAAATCCACATGAAAGGGAAACACGCTTGACAACAGCGTGTGCAATTCCACACTGACTCGAGAACTGTTTATGGTGAAAGGTGTTCACACCTACCTGTGCTGCTGATTCATTGTCAAGGGAGAGCGCTGGCATGTCGAAAACATTGTTGAGCAGTGATGCAACAGACCATAGACTGCCAAATCACGCCTTTCTCAGGCACACCTGTGTTTCAGCTGGTAGGCTTTGATTACAGGCAAATGGGTGATTTAGCCTTCGTCCCAATGTGCATACTCTCCATCCTAAATTCTATGTGATATAAGTAGTTTTCAATACTGTTTAGGGGAGATAAAGTGGATAGTATGCACATTGGGACTCATGACTTTTCATGATAAATTTGTGAAATAATTTAACTTTAAAGGAGAAGTTCACTTCCAGAACAAAATGTACATCTACTTTACTCACCCCCTTGTCATCCGAGATGTTTATGTCTTTCTTTCTTCAGTCGTAAAGAAATTATGTTCTTTGAGGAAAACGTTTCAAGATTTCTCTCCATATAGTGGACTTTTATGGTGCTCGCGAGTTTGAACTTCCAAAATAAATTTTGAATGCAGCTTCAAAGGGCTCTAAACGATCCCAGCTGAAGAAGAAGGGTCTTATCTTGCGAAAGGGTCAGTTATGTTCTAAAAAGAAAATGTACAATATACTTTTTAACCTCAAATGTATACTTGAAGCTGCATTTAAATTTAAATTAAGCATTTTGGAAGTTCAAACTCGCAGGCATCATGGAAGTTCCCCATATGGAGAAAAATCCTGAAATGTTTTCGTCAAAAACAATTTCGTTATGACTGAAGAAAGAAAGAAGAAAGACATGAACATCTTGAATTGCAAGTAAGTAAAGTATCTGTAAATATTTGTTCTGAAAGTGAACTTCTTTAAGCTACTTTTTTTTTTCAAGATTCTTTGATGAATAAAAAGAACTGAATTTATTCAAAATATAAATATTTTCTAAAAATATAAGTCTTTGCTATCACTTTTTATCAATTTAACATATCCTTCTGACCCCAAACTTTGAACGGTAGGGTATGTTGTATGTTGTTAACCAAAGATTTATATTTTAAATAAATGCTGTTCTTTTTAATGTTTCATTCATCAAAGAATCTTTGGGATAATAAAAAAATAATAAATAATAAATTAGCATATGAGATTCATTTCTGAAGGATCGTGTGACACTAAAGACTGGAGTAATGATGCTGAAAATTCAGCTTTGCATCACAGGAATAAATTCGATTTTAAAGTATATTAAAACAGAAAAACACTATTTGAAATAGCAATAATATTTTACAATATTACTATAGGTTCTGTATTTTTAATCAAATAAATGCAGCCTTAATGAGCAGAAAAGCTTCTTTAAAAAACATTTAAAATCTTACTGATCCCAAACTTTGGAACGACAGTGTGTGTATATATATATATATATATATATATATATATATATATATATATATAAAACGGCTAATTTGAAAAAATTCAAAATTCAACCTCAAGGATAATCATTTACTTTCACTGACTACTTGTTGAAAAAGAAGTTGTAGTCTAGTTTACTCACTCAGTGTTCAGTATAATACTAAAACTGATCTATTTACAGAGATGTTGCGCAAAAGGTGAATTCACCTGGACAGCGAGAGACGTCGATGCAGCTGGCTGTGGTGGCCTGTGGAGAGAGACACGGAGAAGCTGTCAACATGCTCAAGACCGCAGCAGTGCTCAGCAGCCGAGCCTTGAGATTTCACATCTTCGCAGAAGAACAGTTACACTCCAACATAAAAACAGCAGTCAGTATGAGCCAAGTGTCATTTTTGACATATGTGACCCTGGACCACAAAACCAGTCATAAGGTTAAATTTGACAAAACTGAGATTTATACATCATATGAAAGCTCAATAAATAAGCTTTCTATTGATGTATGGTTTGTTAGGATAGGACAATATTTGGCTGAGATACATCTATTTGAAATCAGAAATCTGAGGATGCAAAAAAAATCAAAAAGACTGAGAAAATCACCTTTAAAGTTGTCCAAATTAGGTTCTTAACAATGCATATTACAAATCAAAAATTACATTTTGATATGTTTACAGTTGGAATTTTACAAAAAATCTTCATGGAACATGAACTTTACTTAATTTCTTAATGATTTTTGGCATAAAAAAAAAATCAAAATTTTGACCCATGCAATGTATTTTTGGCTATTGCTACAAATATACCCCAGCGACTTAAGACTGGTTTTGTGGTCCAGGGTCACATATATGCATGCATATCTACATTTGTTACACAACAAGGACACATTTCCCCAATGTTAAAAGAGATCAGTGCCAATGGATCCGTCAGTCCAACTTTATAACTTCAAACCATTGCTTCTGTCTGTTCTCTAATATTGCTTCTCCTTTAAGAAACACATAGAATTATGTACAGATCAAGTAGCGTTTACAGTTCTAAACAAATTACAGTTTAAAGTTAAAACACCTTAATGATGGATTTGTGTTTTAAACACACAGCTTTTAGCTTCATAAGACATTAATTGATGGACTAGAGTTGTGTTTTTGATAAGCTGTTTGGACTCTCATTCTGACGGCACCCATTCACTGCAGAGGATCCAATTGATGCTAAATTTCTACAAATCTGTCCTGATGAAGAAACAAACTCATCTACATCTTGTTTGGCCTGAGGATTAATACATTTTTTAGCACATTTTTATTTTTGAGTGCACTGTTCCTTTAATCCGCTACTGAACCATTGAGAAACTGTATAAAGAGATGAAAGATTTACTCTTTTGCAATCCATTTTCCAGCTGGATTCCTGGCCAGCTTTCATCCGAGCAAAATTCAGCTACGTTGTTCACCCCATTTCATTCCCCCATGAGAACCATGAAGAGTGGAGTCAGCTTTTCAAGCCGTGTGCATCACAGAGACTCTTCTTACCGGTGAGCAGTTTAAAGCAATTTCAACACCATGTTTAGTCAAATATGTACAACTATTTTAAGCAAAAGCTGATTTTTTTTAAGTCTGGAAAGTGCATCAGAAAATACTGTGCTGCTTTCCTTCTATAAGATGTCAAAAAATGCATATTACGCTTTTCTAAAATGGCAATATCATTTTTCATTACAGTTTTACAAACGGATTTCTTTCTTTTCTCTACAGATGATTCTGAAGGAGGTGGACTCCTTACTTTATGTGGACACCGATGTCCTCTTCCTACAGCCTGTAGAGCTGATCTGGGATGTGTTGACGCATTTTAACTCCCCACAGTTAGTGGCTATGGCACCAGAGCATGAGGAGCCACGGATTGCCTGGTATAGTCGCTTCTCTCGGCATCCGTATTATGGAAAAACTGGCATTAACTCTGGCGTAATGCTGATGAATTTGACCCGGATGAGAATGGCACAATTCAAGGTGAGATTGGAGGGCCTGACACCAAACTTTATTCCTTTCTGTGAGGTTAAGTGTACCTGGACACATGCAGAAGCGCTCAATCTGGATGCTGCCATCTTGTTTTAAAGGCAAATATGATTAGGCCAATCATGTGGGCTGAAAATGTCATGTGACACAAAACCAGCCATAAGGGTACATTTTTTGAAATTGAGATGATACATTACCTGAAAGCTGAATTAATATGCTTTCCATTGATGTTCGGTTTGTTAAAATATGACAATATTTGGCCAAGATACGACTATTTGAAAATCTAGAATCGAAATATTGAGAGAAAATCGCCTTTAAAGTTGTCCAAATGAAGTTCTTAGCAATGCATATTACTAATCAAAAATTAAGTTTTAATATATTTACAGTAGGAAATTTACAAAATATTTTCATGGAACATGATTTTTGCCATTTTTGGACACTATATTAAAACACGTAGCAACAAACAAAAAGAAAAACATTTTAAATCTAATTTAATATAATTAAATGAATCTAAACGAATTAAAAATATATATAATAAAACATGTTAAAATTTAAAAAATAATTAAAAAAAATTATATAATACTTACCGAAGTAAAATAAGATATATATTTTAAGTTTAGGCTTTTGCTCTTTCAATAAATATTTTTTTGAAAGTCTCTTGTGCTCATCCAGGCTACATTTCTAAAACGATGCAGTAAAAACAGTATTATTGTGAAATATTATTAATTAAAAAAAAATGTTTTCTATTTAAATATATTTTAAAATCTAAATTAGAATTGTGATGCCACGAATTTTCAGCATCATTACTACTAGGATCAGTCTTCAGTGTCACATGATCCTTCAGAAATTATTCTAATATGCTGATTTGCTGCTCAAGAAACATTTATTATTATTTTTGATGTTGAAAACAGAACATGCACATCATGCACTAGTAAAACATTATTTATGACTCCATCTTAATGGGTTTTCTGAAAATGTAGTTACATTTCAGTCCAGAAGAGGGTGGCAAAAACTTTTTTTTATTGGCTTCTGCCTAGAGATCACTACAAACTCATCTCTTTTTCTATTTCTTTTCCCTCTGTATGAACAGAATGACATGACCTCTGTTGATCTGCACTGGGACGAGCTTCTGATGCCTCTGTTACAGAAATACAAGCTTAACATAACCTGGGGTGATCAAGATCTGATTAATATCATCTTTCATTACAACCCAGGTAAGCCTTTCTGGATTTTGTTCATTCCTTTTAGTTTCATTCCCTTTCAGGTCTCTAATAGATCTGTGTGTTCACCCAGAAATGGTATTTACCTTCCCCTGCCACTGGAACTACCGTCCTGACCACTGCATTTACGGCAGCAACTGCATCCCGGCAGAGGAAGAGGGTGTTTTCATGCTACATGGCAACAGAGGAGTATTTCACAGTGAAAAACAGCCTGCCTTTAAGGCTGTATATGACGCTTTCAAACAAGTGAGTTGTATTCTTGTTGCTTTTTTCCAATCAGTTGTCCTTTAAAAGCGAATTAATTACTCTTTACCTTTTTCTGGCAGTATAAATTTGGAGAGGATCCCGTAAAATCATTCTTGTTACCTCTGGAGGCGGCGCTGAATGGAACCACTCACACATACTGTGGGAAAGTTAGTCATTTCTTTACCAGAGGACTTGGAAAGTCTGTAAGGACGATCCAGAGAATGACACCAGCAGGTGGCTGAGCTGTGATGCTGTCACTGAACAATGACACAAATGTATTCTCCGATACTGGATAGGAGCGTCACAGCTCTTCCAGTCGAATCTGTGCAATTTCAGTTCTGAATGTTCAGTTCGATGAATGGGTTGAATGGTGAAATGTGAATTTGAACTCTCAAGGTGCCATTTTCATTTTTTTTTTTTTTTTAAATCCTAGTTAAAGGGACAGTAAACAAAAAATAATTATTATTTATTCTCCTAAATGTCATTCCAAACATGTATGACTTCATTTCCACAAGCAAATTCTTGTTATACATATATAGCTATTGTTGATTTAAAGGGGCAGCTCACCCTAATATGAAAATTCTGTCATCATTTACTCACCCTTATGACGTTCCAGTCCCATCAGACCTTCGTTCATCTTCGGAACACAAATTAGGATATTTTTGATGAAATCCAAGAGCTTTCTGACCCTGCATAGACAACGCAACTGACACATTCAGGCCCAGAAAAGTAATAAAACGTCATTAAAATAGTCAATGTGGCTCAACCATAATTTTATGAAGCTACGAAAATACTTTTAGTGCACAAAGACAACTAACAACTTTATTCAAGACTCAACAATCTATGCAGGTCAGAAAGCTCTTGGATTTAATCGAAAATATCTTAATTTGTGTTCTAAAGATGAACAAAGGTCTTACGGGTTTGGAACGATATGAGGATGAGTAATTAATGACAGAATTTTCATTTTTGGGTGAACTACCCCTTTAAGACTATTGTGCACAAATAATATGGACTACTATTATGATTCTTCTATAGTGCGTGTGAATGTACTGTTCCTTTAAGACTGATATTGAATGTACTGCAAGATGTAATACTTGAAAATGTAAATATTGTATTTTGTGTTTTACGTAATGTTCATATGAAATAAAAAAGGTATATCACTAATTAGAGTTTGTGACTATCATATCACTGTCATTCTCCATTGAAGAATTAATAGAGCAATAAGGACAAATATTAAAAGAATTGTTTACCTAAAAAAAATTGCTTAAAATGTAGATAAGTGGTTTGTTTTTTGCAAACGATTTGGAGAAATGTAGCATCACTTGCTCACCAATAGATCCTCTATAGTGAATGGGTTCTTATCAGAATGATAGTGCAAACAGCTGATAAAAATATAACAATAATATAAAAGTATAACATCTACCTTATTTTTCATTTATAAACTCTATGGGTCTGGTTTCCGGTCTCATCCAGCTATTCTTAGCAGTACAAAACATTCGTTTTGCGGCTTGATATTGCAAGTTGTTGTGTCTTACCATATTTTAGCGTATTATCTTAATTATGAACACACTGGTTCGTGGTTCGAACGGTTTTACCGTTTACTGCACATTGCTATTCTTCTCGTTATTTTCCATATAGACGCTAATGAACCGGAAGTCTCGCCTATAGGCGTTCATCCGCGTTTCAGAATAAGTAATCCACATTACTTCAGTCCATCAACTAACGTTTAATGAAGTGAAAAGTGACATGTTGGTAACAAACCAATCCATCATTACGACGTTTTAAACTTCAAACCGTTGCTTCTGGCTATAATATGAGTTCATAATCCATAATAATGCTTCCTCCAGTTGAAAAACTCATCACAAAACTCATCTACATCTTGAATGGCCTGAAGGGTAAGTACATTTTCAGATAATTTTCATTTTTGGGTGGACTATTCTTTAAAACCAAACGTTTTAGAAGCAACAGAAGAGATTTAATACAAACTACAAACCGAAAATGTGGAGTTTTAACATTTATGTTATATTTAGATAATATTTTGCAGTTTTAATGTGATATTTCTGAATGAAACGGCGTGTTCAGGAAAAAAAATAATTACTTGATAAAATAAAAGATCAAATAAAATAAAGGACACCTGCTTTTAAACTTACTGTCAAATACATGTATTTGCCTGTTAAGTCTCCACTTACTTGATACAAATATGATCCTGTACTTTTTGTTCATTAAAAAAAGGTACACCTTTCCTCCACCAGGGTGCAGCATTGATTCAATTTTTTTATAAATAGAGGCAGTGTCTTAGAGTGATAACAGTGGCTTTGTTCTGTGATTACATAAAACAATAAATACCACATCCAAACGATGTTTTCTTCATCTTATAACATGCCGAGACTTTGCAAAGTGAAAATTTGAGGTAATTTAAAACACTACTCAGTTAAAGCTCTTGAAGCTCAAAAAAGAGAGGAAATGGCCCTGGGAAGTTTCTGTAATGAGATCAACGATTAAAATATCATTACTTGGCAACCCTTAAAGCTGTATATGTTAATGACACACAAGGAAGGACTAATTCATTTATAATATAGAAGCTGACCTGCATACGGTCCATTTGAAGCATCAGCAACCTGTGCTTGAAGGTCGAGATGACTTCACAGACTACAGGACACAATGAGGAGACTGATGTCATGTTTCATAGTTACATCTCATGGATCAATGTAGCAGCAAATAATCTATGTCTGGAGCACCTGAGGCACAAGCTGATTTACAAGGATGTGCAGGTCAAAGGCTAGACTTGATAGAACAATAACGAGGGCCTGTAGGTGGTCGTCCTCTTGTATCTGACAATTGAGGATGATGATACTAAAAATCTATATTCCAACATTTAAAGACAACAATAGTGGGAATTTATTTGTTTCATGTTTTATCAATTTACCTCTTTCGTGAAAGTAAATATTACATCCATAAATAAATAATTTAAAAAGAAACATTTGTCTTGAAAACCTGTTAAATTGCTTTACTGATCTTTTGATATTATGATATTGATTTCTGTATTTTTATTTATTTATTTAGATTAAGGTAAAACAATTGGACGATGACATCCAGGGCCTTTTGTTAGTTTATTAAAAAAGACTAACAGGACTTGTTTAAATTGGTAAAAAAAAAAATATAATCTCTCTTTCTCTTTAAAGTTTTTAAACATTACATTAAAATAAACTAATAAATAATGTGAAACTATAGGTGAATAAATAAGCTATCATTCAAAAAAATAACTAAAATATGAAAACTAACAACAAAATAAATCTATAAATAAATATAACAAAACAACAATAAATAAAAATACTAACATTAAAAAATATGTAAATACAAAAAGTAATATTAAATGAATAAATAAGATATGAAATGAACAACAAATAAATATAAAACCAACAATAAAAAGCTCACATGAAATAAATATATAAGAAAGCTAATATTAACAATACATGGATTGTTGTGATGAAAACTCACAATAAATAAGTACAAAAACTAACATTAAACAAATAAATAAGCTAACATTAAACAATTAAAATATGAAACTATAAATAAACATTAAATAAATACAAACATGAAAGCTAACAATAAACAAATAGGAAAACCAACATAAATAAGAAAACTAACAATAAATGAATAAATAAAACAACTATCATTAAATAAACAAACAAACATTAAACAAATAAATAAGAAAACATCAAATAAATAAAATAAATATAAAAAGTAACAATAAATAAACAAATAAGAAAAACAACATTAAATAAATAAATAAGAAAACTACCATTAAATAAATAAATAAAATATGAAAACTAACATTAAATAAACAAATAAACTACCATTAAATAAATAAGAACACATAATATATGAAAATTAACAACAAGTAAATAAACAAACAATAAATAAAAATATGAAAACTAACAATAAATAAGAAAAACAACATTAAATAAAACACAATAAATGAATAAATAAATACATAAGAAAACTATCATTAAATAAATGAATAAAACTAACATTAAGTAAATAAATAAAATATGAAAACGAACATTAAACAAACAAACAAACATTAAACAAATAAACTAACAATGAATAAACTAACATTAAATAAATAAATAAGAACACATCAAATAAATAAAATAAATATGAAAACTAACAACAAATAAATAAACAATAAATAAAAATATGAAAACTAACAACAAATAAGAAAAACACCATTGAATAAATAAGAAAACTAACAATAAATAAGAATAACAACATTAAATAAATAAAACTAACATTAAATAAATAAAATATGAAAACTCACAATAAATAAATAAATATGAAAACTAACATTAAATAAATTAATAAACAAGAACACATCAAAGAAATAAAATAAATATGAAAACTAACAACAAATAAATAAACAATAAATAAAAATATGAAAACTAAAAATAAATAAGAAAAACACCATTAAATAAATAAATAAATAAGAAAACATTAAATAAATAAACATTAAACAAATAAAATATGAAACTGACAATAATAATAAAAAACTAACATCATAATCAAAATAAATATAAAAACAATAAATTAACATTAAATAAAAATATGAAAACTAACAATAAATAAACTAATAAATAAAATATAAAAACTAACAATAAATAAATAAGAAAACACACACTTTACGATACTGTGATGCATACTAACATGAATTCCATGTTTTAATCTCACAAATTTAATACTTGTTTCTACGTGTGATACTGATATTCTGCAGATTTCATTTGTTAAATAGTTCTAAACATTTTTTTTTTTATTGAAGTCTCCTTCTATAGTGTGCTATTATACTCTTTACCTCCATGTCCACTCTTTATCACTTCAGTTCATGGACAGAAGATAAACACGGTGTCTAAAACAAAAATCTGTGGGTCTATTGTCCATTTCCTCATGCGTCTGTCCTCACCCTGCCTGTCTCACTCTGAATTGGCCCTACGTTTACAATGGATCCTCTATCTTTGTTTTCCTTCACATCATTTCTCCCTTGGACAATATTTACCTCAAGTGGCAACAAATAGACGCTTTTTTCAGCCTGACAGAAAAGCAGCCTGCAGTTTGGTGAAAGAGACCTTATCTCTCATTCCTATTTCCCCCCAGTGAGCTTTTCAATTAGGTAATTACAGCCATGTGAAAGGAGACTCGGCAGAGAGCCCCGCTGCATTGTGGGAGCACCTGTCCCCCACAGACGCCAATTACCTGGCACGCGAACCGTCCTCATTGTGTGGGCGCTCGGAGGGGTCCGAGTCTGCAGGAAGTGCAAACCCAGCCAATGTGGCATCTAATCAATGGGCGAGCGGTGGCTGTGAAACAGGTACACAGGAAGGGAAATAAATGAGCGGATTGCTATTCTCACTTGCTTATTCATGCAGTTGTATTCAGATTGGAAGGCACAAACACGTCGTGAAACTTAGAAACACATTGCAGGACTGGAATTAACATTAGGCTATCACATTTCCTTAGCTATGGCCATTGTGTGGTGTCACAGTCTTCACTCAAAAAGAGACGGTTCAATCAAAAATGAAAACTGTGCCACCTGATCTCATGACGAAAATGTAACTGTGGGAACTTTTTCAAATACATACCAATATGTACATATCACTGCAGTTTCCAACAAAAAAATGAACACTATAGAGGCAGTAAAACAGCAAGCACTTGTAATCTTTTTTGTACAGTTATGATTACAGCTCCATATGTTTAGCTTTATGTTTAACTAACAATAAATAAATAATTTAAATACTAGCATTGAATGAACAAATAAATAAACTATGAAAACAAGCAATAAAACAAATAAATAAATAAGAAAACTAGCATTAAATAAAATATGAAAACTAACAATAAAACACAAATAAATAAATAAATAAATAAGAAAACTAATATTAAATAAAATATGAAAACTAAAAACAAAACAAATAAACTATCATTAAGTATATAAATAAATAAGAAAACTATCATTAAATCATAAAATACAAAAACTAACAATAAATAAAACAAAACCAAATAAATAAATTAGAAAACTAACATTAAATAAATAAAATATGGAAACTAGCAATAAATAAATAAACAATAATAAACATTGAATAAAATATAAAAAAACAAAATAGAATAGAATAAATAAACAAACAATAAGAAAACTAACATTAAATTAATAAATATTAAAACTAACAATAAATAAGGAAACTAACAATAAATAAATACACTAACATTAAATAAATAAAATGTGACAACCACACAATAAATAAATAACATTAAATAAATAATAAAGCCTTACAATAAAACTAAATAAATAAGCTTGCATTAAATGAATAAACCAACATTAAATAAATGAATAAATAATTAAAATACGAAACTAACAATAAATAAATGGAAAAACTAGCATTAAATAAAATGACAACAAACAACCAAACAATAAATAAATAAAATAACTTTAAATAAATACAATATTAAACAAACAAACATAAATAAATAAGAAAACTTAAATTAAATAAACAAACATGACAACAAACAAACAATAAATTAGCAAACTAACAATAAATAAATAAAATATTAAACAAAAAATAAATAAATAAAATTAATTAAATAAATAACCATGACAACAAACAAACAAACAATAAATACATATAACACCAAATTAATAAATAACGAAGCCTAACAATAAAACATAAACAAATAAACAAACAAACCAAAATAATATGTTATTAACATTTTTGATTACAGCACCAGATGTTTCGCTGTCCAGACGTAACAAGCTTGCTCTACAGCTCAGCCGGCACAAAATTGGATTTAGGATGCAGAATCTTTGGGTACCAAAAAATGACTCATTATGAAAGAGCTGAAAGGTGAAAGATCGAAAAACAAGCTAAAACGGCATGCTTGCGATTGCGTTTTTACATCACGTTTAGTTTTGGTCATACTATTGGGTAGGTTTAGATGTAGTGCAGATGGTACGTTATTTTGGTCGTAGACATAACAAATGACTGAGCACATAGAAGTGTGAAGACAAGAAAAATCAACCTTCATCTCTTCCTGCAGAAAATAGCCTGAAACCAAAAGAAATACATCGGCGATGAAGCCATTTCCTTCAATAAGTCTCACAAATGTCAGTATTTAGCATTCTGCTACTGAATGTATGTGCTTATGCTGACCTGAATAGACATCTCTTCTCTCTTACTGTATGTGGAGCAAGAGACACCTTCTGTCTCCCAAGTGAGCCAATTTATGCTCGAGTCCACTTCATTGTGTGCTGTATCGATTCAGTTTGAACTCTTTTCCCTGATAAAGAAGCCCAGTGAGCTGGATGCAGATGTCTGCGGGGGGAAATCTCATTCAGGAAATGAGAGCGAAACTCAGCCTGTGAGCTTCAAAGTGGCAAAACATGTCAGTCAGCTCCTTGCCTATAGGGCAATTTAAATCGTTATTTAAGTGTATTTCAGTGAAGAGAACCCACTGGTGTGAGATCGCATTTGTTATATTAAACAAATTATTTTTTGATGTAAAGGAGAGGACGATTCCTTCAAGATACTAAGAGTAAATATTAGTGCTGTGGCTGGTACGGTACCAGAGCAGACAAAAAATAGCAAGGACATCTTCAGGGAGACAGACTTACTTTGATCTGAGTTAAAGCTGAGAGGTACTAGGTCTGACAGGTTATATAACTTTCGCTTTTGTGACTTAGTTCGTGACAGACTATGTTGAGGCTGAGGGAAAGGAAAGGAAAGGAAAGGAAAGGAAAGGAAAGGAAAGGAAAGGAAAGGAAAGGAAAGGAAAGGAAAGGAAAGGAAAGGAAAGGAAAGGAAAGGAAAGGAAAGGAAAGGGGAAGAGAGAGAAAAATTTACCTAATCAACATAATTAAATGTCCAAAATGAATTGAAACTAAACATGTTAATGTTCCAGAATAAAAAATCCATGATAATTTACTCACCCCTATGTCATCCAAGATGTTGATGTCTTTCTTCAGTTGAAAAGAAAGGAAGGTTTTTGAGGAAAACATACATTTCTCCATATAGTGGACTTCACTGGGAATCAACGGTTTGAAGGTCCAAATTGCAGTTTCAGTGCAGCTTCCAAGTTGAGGAATAAGGTTCTTATCTAGTGAAATAATCAGTCATTTTCTAAAAAAATAAAAAAAAATTATGTACTTCCACTAGCTTTGCATGCACGTCCGCAACCTCACACATTGAGTAATCACGTTGGAAAGGTCACACACGGTTCATTCTTCATCTGTGTACTTCCTTTCAAAAAGGTAGAGTAGGCCGATAAACATAGTGTGTGTTTACACTTGTCATGTTTGGTTCAATTAAAACGAAATTTGGTGAGATTGCTCTTTTAGTGTGGTTCATTTGAGTAAGTGTGAACGCCGCCATCCGAACCCTGGTGCGCACCATACAAGCGGACAAGAACTGCTAAAAAGATGGGTCTCTGGCCACTTCTAAACGAACTCTGGTGCGGTTTGAATGAAATGTGAATGGACCAAGGACCAAAACTTCTAAACAAACCAAAAACTGGAAGTAATGACAAAATTCAATGCTATGTGACATGATTTCACGAAGGGAACAAGCGGTGTATCCAAAACCAAATGAGTGCAAACGTGGAGCAACGGGGAGGTAAAGTGCTTTTTATGAGCTCTTTGTGAGTTCGCAACAATGAGCATGCTTACGGTGTGTTCACACGGGGCATCAGCGTCAACGCTTCCCATTGACTTTGAATGGGTGACATCAAGCGTTGCCGAAAAGAATTGTGGATCCATCGGCGGCGCTTCACTGGCGTTGTTCACAGCAGAAGTTGAGAATTTTTCAACTTCTGCTGCGAGCAACGCCAGTGAAGCGCCGCTGACGGAAGCGTCAGCCAATCAGGATCGCTCTATGCAAATACAGTAGCCAGGCGGCAGCCAATCACGTTCATCCTGTTCAAGAGCAGCAAACTGAGGATACATTTTAAAATGGAGGAGAAACTCATTATTGTGATGGGCAATCACCCGGTCCTTTATGACCAATCGCTTTTTATGTACCGGGATTCATACCGGAGAGACCAGGCGTGGAAGTAGGCGGCAGAGGCTGTTGGTGAATCTGGTGTGTACTGGACCCGTGAACGGTCACAGTAACCACACCAGCTATCGCTAATGCAACCAAATTGGCGCCCATGTTGAATGACAATGAAGCTGTATCCGAGTTTTTGTTGTTGAGTTCCTGTCTAATTTCATTGGCTGACGCTGCTCTGACCATGGCGTCAGTGCCAAACTTCAGCCACGCCTTCCGTTAAGCGTTCACGCTGACGCCCCGTGTGAACACACCGTTAGTCCAGTAGACGGCATTAGGTGTATTTGACTTAAAGTCCCCCTGAAATCAAAATTAAAGTTTTTTGGCTTTTAGTATGAATATATTAGCCTTAAGGTTATCTATAAGCTAGTGTGCTGCAAAACAAAGACAAAATTCGCGTTTACAAGATATGGGCATTCAAAACTTACAGTCTCGTCACTTCCGCCAATATGAATCAAGGATTTGGATGATATCACCGTGCACTTCAGTTTCTCATCAAACGTTCTGTCCAATCAAATGCTCTCTAGAGTCCGTAATGTCCCGCCCCCTACACAGAGACGCATTTACCCGGAGCAGATCATATGCGCTCATATGTGCGGTCGGCATGTATTAAACTACACAGCCTCAGCATGATTATGATCACTATTTCGTTTTAGCAAGAGTTTCATATTGAATCTGTGGGGTAATTTATTAGTCTGTGGCTGTCATAAGCTTACAAATGCGGCTTTACCGAACTCAACGGCTCTGGCCCGAGCAGATATTTGGAACGCTATTGGCTATTCAAAATTAGTGGGCGGGGCTGGGCGATATGTTTTTGTTTCAGTTAAAAGTACGTCACCACATAGAATAACGCTGCGTGTTTCAAGGCACTTCAGTGGACCTTTAATGTTTTAAGTCGCTTTAAAGTCGAATTTTCCTTTTTGGTCCGGACCAAATGAACCAAACAAACCGAACTACAAGTGTGAACACACCCTTTATCTCTTTCTTTGTACGTTCGATTTGTAAACACTGGCACGTCCGCCTACATCGAGTGTGACCTTTCCAACGTGACTACGTAATGCATGAAGTTGAGCTAACACAAGATGAGTATTTGTGATTATTCTTTTTAGAAAATGACAAATCGTTTCACTAGATAAAACCCTTATTCCTCGGCTGGGATCTTGTACAGCACTTAGAAGCTGCATTGAAACTGCAGTTTGGACCTTCAACCCATTGAAGTCCAATATATGGAGAAAAATCCTGGAATGTTTTCCTAAAAAACCTCTTGAAAGAAAGACATGAACATTTTGGATGACATGGGGGTGAGTAAATGATCAGGAAAATATTTTATTCTGGAAGAGAACCAATCCATTAAATGTACCTTATTTACCCCTAAAAAGTACATATTAGCACATTTTTGTTGGGTACTGCCAAGGTGACAGCTGTACCATTTTTCTAAAAAAGTGAGGTATATCACATCAAAGAATACTACAATCACATTCCCGAATATTATCTACCCAATTGGTTTTCAAACCATTAAACCTTCAATGCACTTTGGTAAAAGCAACATCATTTAAAGCAAGTAAAGCGAATTTAGGTTCACTGTCAAAAATGCCAGTGTGAATGCTAAGCAGACCAGGACCAAACGTATCATTTCCCTTTTTGGTCTGGAACAAATGAACCCAATGAACCGAACTACAAGTGTGAACACACCCTTAATCTCATTTTTGGTCTGACATAGTTGTTTCACCTTTTTTTGTAAAGGGTGTTTGACTTTCTTTGCACATTCGCTTTGTAAACACTGGCACTTCCGATTACGTCACACGTGACCTTTCCAACGTGACTACGTAATTCATGAAGTTGAGCTAGCGCAAGATGAGCATTTGTGGTTAAAAAGTCTACAAATTGTTATTCTTTTCAGAAAATGACAGATCATTTCACCAGATAAAACCCGTATTCCTCGGCTGGGATCTTGTAGAGCCCTTTGAAACTGCACTGAAACTGCAGTTTGCACCTTCAACCCGTTGATCCTCATTGAAGTCTACTATATGGAGAAAAATCCTGGAATGTTTTCCTCAAAAACCGTTTGAAACAAAGACATGAACATCTTAAATGACATGGGGGTGAGTAAATTATCATGAAATTTTAATTCTGGAAGTGAACCAATCATTTAAATGTGCCTAATTTACCCCTAAATAGTACATATTAGCCCATTTATGATGGGTACTGCCCAGGTGACAGCTGTACCATTTTTCTAAAAGTGAGGTATATCACATCACAGAATACTACAATCGCATTCCCGAATATTATCTACCCAATTGGTTTTCAAACCATTAAACCTTCAATGCACTTTGGTAAAAGCAACATCATTTAAAGCAAGTAAAACGAATGGTGTTATGAACACAAAGTATAATCACGTCTGATTTCAGCTGTAAAGGGTGCAGAGGTTCAAAAAGTGCTGTGCTTGCCAAAACGGCGAGCATTCGCGTGATTCATAGGATCATTTAAAAGAAAAAAACCCACTGTAAATGCACACATGCTCTCGTAGTGACTCAGACCCTTTCCATCTTCGCGTTAGGCAAAGGTAATTAAACTGTCACTTTTGCGCTTCAAAAACGCAGCAGTCACCACATTCCCCCAACGTCGAGGAATATCTGTCATTTGTGATGTCTCCTGAATGGCTCATTTCCTTTTTTGAACCTTTGATTTGTGCGAAGACCCGTGTCAATAAAGCACCCCCTGTGCTTCGCCTCAAAATGAACATCTCCAATTAGACACGAGCAATCATTCATTTGATGACTTGGTGTTTACATTCATTGTCGCAATCTGTGCGAGACAATTCGTCGTTCCTTGTGGGAAATCTAACTCTTAATCACTGTATGAGCATAATTATGCCTCCTATGCGTTTATGCGGATAAACTCATCACAATTTGGCAAGGGGTGCCTCGGCTTCATCAAATTTAAGACAAGACAGATTAAAAACAGATAAAACCACAACCTGAATCATAAAAAATGGCAGAAACAATGAATTCGTTGTCATTCAAAACACTCGAGTTAGCAACTAGCGCTAGCTTAGCTTTGTATTTAGATCTTTTGTTCCTCAATGCGATTGACTCAGGCACACAAACAATAACATGAGACTTGAGGGGATTTCTGTGTTCGTTTGAGAAGGCTTGCGCAGGCTTTTGTTTCCATACCGTGCGCTACTATGCTACCATCTCCCCCCTCATTAAATTAGAAATGAATAGGAAACAATTGAGCTATAATTGATAGGCCTCTTCGTTCGTTCTCCTCACAGACTCTCTTTATCAGCCGCATAGTGACAAAAATCACAATGGCTGTCTTCTTCGCCACCTTTTCAGTTCATTCAGGCTTGGACTGGTACCATTGTTCTGGCCCGGGCCTGATAAGGCACCGATAATGTTAACCGGTTATCGCATTTGCAGGAAAGAGGGCAAAATAAAAGACCAGAGACAGCCGGCGAATTAGCGACTTTGATGAATCGTCGGTTTGAACACGAGAGATTAGCATACTGATTGGACTGATTATTTGTAATTGCGGTTGGAAGTGAAAGCGGGCCGCACAGAGCAGCGCTGGTTTCTTTTCCAACCAAGCTTTGTAATGATGTTGAATTAATCTTTCTTATCCTCCTCGCCGGGTTAATATTACTGCAAATCAGGGTTTTAGTTTGAAAAATTGAATTGTGAAATGGCAGCAGACGGTTTTTCCCCTAGTACACACTTCAGGGGTTTCTCTGGGGTGGACACATGGCAGCATCTTGAGATATGCGATAAGGGAAATCTACACGAATTTGGGCAAGTGTTTTCACCTGAGGTAGAGCGAGTGTCCTTCAAAGCCATCTGCTAGCATTTGCACCAGCTAATTAATTTGTCCTTCACAGAATGTGTCGGTACAGGCAGGGGAATACAGATCCTGACAGATGCCGAACACAAGACAGTCCCGACGCTCGAGGGGATGCTGTGCACCGGGATATCGAGACACCTAGCAAGATTAATCAATCATGATAGTGCACGAAGTTGTTTTGAAGAAAGAGACACTCAAGCCTGGGCCTTCAGCATCAGGTGCATTTACATAATATTCCATTTCTCACACAGCCGACTAGCGGCAATCATTTCTTTGTGCGTTCTAGATGATTGATGTTTGGTTGGGGATGTCAATTGAAATCACAGCCCCTATCATCTCAGATACCACTAGGGAAACTGGCCAAGAGCATTATCATATATTACATTCTGTAAACAAGCTCTGCCTGTAGCACAAACCAGTGCAGATTGCATCTCCAGGATCCATTTATAGACACTTCCATCTCCAGTGCTTGAAAAGTACCATGACAGATAACACTGGAGACAATAGAAAGAGGAAAATCAAGTCTGCCGTTCAACTTGCAAGTTGTTGAAAGACTTCCACTCTCTGCTGGGATTTGGCAGGTATTCCGTTTGTGGAGTTCTGGCATTTCATACTTTTGCACAGGCACATTGGTGACAGCATTCTAACACATTTTAATCCATGTAAATTAATTAAATGTTCAATGCAATGACAAACTAATTTGGAATTGAAATGGTTGATATTATGGTTGATATTTGCCATTTACACAAAAATAAAGGTGCTTTACGATGCCATAGAAGAACCCTTTTTGTTTAAATGGTTCCATAAAGAACCTTAAACATCTTAAGAACCTTTCTGTTTCACAAAAGGCTCTTTGTGGCGAAAGAAGTTTCTTCAGATTATAAAAAGGCAAGAAAGAGATGGTTCTTTAAAGAACCTTTGACTGAATGGTTCTTTGTGGAACCAAAATGGTTCTTCTATGGAATTGCTGTGAAGAACCTTTCAAATCACCTTTATTTTTAAACGTGTTAGTCCTCAAAAGTGCTGGAATAGCATACTACTCTTATTATTTATGCCATTTCTTTATGTGACAGAAATAGTAAAAGTAGTATGCTATTCCGAGTTCAGCTACTGTTTTTGAGGGAGTCATTGAATCATTGATTCAACCTATTTGTTCAAAACACCAAATTATTTTTTTACCAAAGCCGAAGCTTCAAATCTTTTTTATTTTGTTTGCTGTGGTACATCTGGAACAAAAACATACTATAAAATTATCTTACTCTGCCTATTAAATTTTTTATGTTGTTGAGACTGGTTAGGTTTGAAAGATTTTAAAAGATTTGTAAAGACTTTGACATTTCTAAAGCTGTGCATTCAAATCTAAGGCTGCAACAATAAATTGATGCATCGCAATTTGTGGATCAATTCTGAGATTTTCAGAATGCATCGCGATTCTCTCTGGAATTGATTCTGAGCTTAGTTTTCAACAGCAGATTGCATTCTAATCTAGTTTTTAACCACACACGCACAAAGAGCCATGCAATAGAGGCATTTGCACTTACGTCACGGTTTGGTCAGTTAACTGGATGTGTGGCCATATTGGAGATACTCAGATGTAAACAACAGCATAGATTGCACAGTTAATGTACTACTAAATGCATTGTTCTGCTAATTTATGCTGTCTAAACCACGGGGAAAATGTGTGCAAGCTGCTAAATCATATAGAGAAGGACTTAGTAAGCAAAAAAGGGCTTAATATTTTGACAAATTAAAGTTAATAGGTGGTAAAGATACATATAAGCAGTATTAATTAAGATATCAGCCTAAGATTTCACCTACCTGACTGGAAATGATAACAAACATGAATGTTGAGATTCTTGCCCTGAAAATCCTGGTTTAGTTTGGCCAACCACAAACACCTCAGACAGTTTTTGCACTTTTGTCCTTTTAATTTGTTTTTTTGGCAGTCTAGTACTCCAAATGTCTTCCTGGTCTGATCAGTTAGTACAGCCCAAAACATGAAAATAACTGGCCATTTTCAGCAGCAAAATATGCGAGTTTCATTCGGTTCAGTGGCACTGTTTAGGTTCAGTGCCGCCAATATGCCCGATTGATAATGCGTCATAAACTACTCTATATTACATGAAGACAGATCCCTGTTTTGGTGCAATATATCACATGCAGAAAAATAATGAATAAAAAAATTAATGAATATTAAATGTTTAATCTAATGCAAAGATCAGTCTCTTTCCAACAGTGTACATTCATGCATCCACACACATACGCACACATATACGCTAGCTCTCAATCTCTGTATCTAGGTCTTGCTATATTTGCCCAGTTTTGCTTTCCACAGCAGTTTTTCTGAATAATTACTCCCTTTTGAGTTACGAGCAAGACTCCCAGCAAACGCACTGGTTCTTAGAAAGAAACACTCAGCGTATTGAGGTCAGAGGAAGCCTGGAGATTACATCTACACAGATACACAATTACATTTTTGCATTTATAATAGCTGCAATGAGACACAAATGGAAAACACCCAAAAACCTTCCAAACATTACCAGGCCTGGTTTTGTTTTGAATGAACAGCTATAACAATTTATTCTAATGAACGACACACCATCGTAATGTTGTACTGAATTACAAGCTGTCATTGTTGGCATTCAAATTCTCATTTACTATAACAAATTGAGCAGTAATTGGAGCAATTGGAAGTCTAAATGCTGAATATAATAACAATTCACACCTCAACCTATAGTTCAACCAGGTTACAAGACATCCTTTCATTACAACCTAGGGTCATGAAACAATAATGATATTAAACAATGTCTGCTTACATGCTTTTAATAAATTATCTAATAATAAAATGAGCATGTGAACAGACTCGAGCCAATAATGAACAAGCGTCTAGTAAGAACAAGCTGCAGGTATCAATTATGTAGTGCATTTACTAGCTTGACAGAAACGATACTCATTTGATAATGAACTAGATGGCACATAGAAACACAATCGCTTTACAAGCTAGATAGGAGAGGAACAGTTAATAAAGGATTTGAGTAGATGTAATGAATTGAGAGAAAAAATACAGAGATTTGTAGCATGAACCACTAAAACAACCAGCTTTCCCAGAGAACTTACCTGTATTTGAACTATGAGTGTGATGGAAGATCTGCTTTTCCCTCAATTCATTTTCACTCCATCACCAGTCCCATAATGGAGCAGGTGGCTCCAACTAGGTGCAGCAACACGCCTGATTCATAGTGTGCCCTAAATCCTTCTTCTCCACTTGGTCTTGGTCAAATGATGCTAGAATTTTCTCAGGACTAACTTAACTTCACTAAGACACAAAGTCTTGGCAGACAGGTGTAGCCACATTAACTATGGACATGTTTGATGACATCACCATTCAGGTAAATTAGGGCATTCTGGGAAATGTAGTGTTCTTCCATTATGGCCTATAAAACGATAGGTAATTTAGGAAATATAAAGAAACACAGAGGTTATATACAAAGTCTAGACATTCCCCACATGTTATGATAAAATTTGTGACCCTGGACCATAAAACCAGTCTTAAATAGTTGCATCCCGGCCAAATATTGTCCTATCCTATAGGCTATATTCAGTTACATGTATAAATTTATAAATTATTCAGATGATGTATAAATCTAAATTTCCAAAAATTGACCCATACGATTGATTGAGTGGTCAAAGTCACATTTATCATAACGCTGACACAAACATATTTTTTAAAACACTAAAAATAAAATGTGTTCACACTGTATGATTTTGGCCTCAATTTGGCTGTCTTCTAATCCTAGTTATCCTAGTCAGTTGCTAGTTTGACATATTCACCGCCAACCGAATAATGAGCACTGCGATCAGATTTGACCTCTGATGAAATTCTGTCAATGTCAGAAGTTTTGAGGCAGAATCCTGCAGTGTGGCTTCTCCTACTACGACTGTCAAATAAAAAACCAAAAACTTTTCAAGACAAGCCATGATCAAAATTAATACTAGAGATTCGGTTCGCTAGCCACCATTTCAGTTCCATGTACTGTATGAATGCAACTCATTGTCACCACATGTCACAAATTGACGAGGTACTATAAAACTCCAGACCATGTGTTCCTGCGTGTGTCCATTTTTAACATGTCTTGACTGTTGTACAGTCTGACATTGATGACAAACACGATTCTACAGTGTGATATGGCTTATGGCTGAGATCATGTTCATATAGTCTGACTAGCAACATCATATAGGGTGACCTTTGTTTGGTTTTTAACTTAACTTTGGGTTTTACCAAAGAAGCGTCTACAGTCCTTTTCTGTAGATTCCGTCTTCTTGCCTGTCACGATTGGTTATTTATGTACAATGATAGTACGCTATTGGTCAAACCACTTTTTCAGCCTTTCAGCAAGTATGAAAATGATAGGAAAACAAAGCTAAAGCCTAGGTATTTAAGGCAATTTAGAAATCTTAGCCAGGACCAGAACCCGGAATTGGGCTACTTTAACACTGTTGGCGGGGGTTGTTTTTCATGTGCGCGGGTTCAAGTGACCCCAATAACATGATATTTATCCCCTGCAATGGGAATTTTACCAGGTGAACCCCACCAAAAAACGTGTATTTTACCCCGCTGAACAAGTTTTTAATGCAATTGGGCTAGTTTTGAGTAGCAATTGGGCAGGTTTTGTTGTGAAAACCTGGCAACCCTTGCCAGGACATATCTCGGAAAAAGAGAATGTATAGTCATACTAAACTATTTTAAAGGACTAGTATAAATCATACAGTGCACTGTAAAAAATTTGCTGTAGTTCTGCAGCTGGTTGCCAGTAACTTACTGTAGATTTTTAATTTATGTTATTTACTGGCAACAGTTTGTTCAAAGTTAAATGAACATTAAACATTAACAAGTCTTTGTCTTTACAGAATAAAACTATAAAATAACAACCTACTGCAAAGCATTCTGGGAACCAGAAACCTTCATCAACCTTTTTCTGTTTTTTTCCTTCAGATTTTGGTTCCCAGAATGCTTTGCATGAGGCTGTTATTTTAGTTTTATTCTGTAAAGATAAAGACTTGTTAATGTTAATGTTCAATTAACTTTGAACAAACTGTTGCCAGTAAATAGCATAAATTTAAATCTACAGTATGTTACTGGCAACCAGCTGCCAGTAATACTGTAATTTCTACAGATTTTGTTTACAGTGTGTGCTTTAAACAATCTGGCCTCATGATGAAAACGAACCTCTGGGAACTTTTTCGCAAGACGCGAAATATGTAGGTTTTGTGACACATGCAATGTGAAATGTCCATTGGGTGGTGCTAAAAGAGTGTTCGGTTAAAAAAAGTGTTCGTTGAACGAAAAAGATGAACGTACATATTGTACGTTGTATGTGAGGTTGGTTTTGTATGTGTCACAGAGTGGTGCTATAAGTGTAATGCTCAGTGGTGTTTTTTTTAAATAACGTACCATCTGCACTACACCTAAACCTACCTGATAGTATGAACAAAAGTGAATGTGACGTAAAAACGCAATCGTTTTAGCTTGTTTTTTTGATCTCTCATCTTTTGGCTCTTTCATCGAGAGTCATGTTTTTGATGGGATTCGTGCCCAAGGCTTCCACATCCTAAGTCCAATTCCGTGCCAGCTGAGCTAACTTAAGCGTGTTACGTTTGGAAAGCAAAACATATAGAGCTGTAATCATAACTGTGAATGAAAACAATTACAACTGCTTCACAATTACTATTTTACCGCCTCTAGTGTTCATTTCTGTTGGAAACTGCAGTGTTATGTACTTTTTGGTACGTATTTCACGTCTTGCGAAAAAGTTCCCAGAGGCACGTTTTCAGATAGGCTTTAGATATACATTTAAAGCAGTCATGTTTTTTTATAATTACTTTAAATTCTACTTAAAATGCAACAGTGTGAGTGTAATTTAAAAAGCATTCTTAATTCAATATGGACTTTTTAGTATGCGACTTGGGACTGTCTGTCCCTTGACCTTCTGCCTCTCTGGACTGCCCATTAGCTTACATCTTATGGACTTTTTAATTAAAATAAAAGGTTTTCCAAGACTTATATGCACTAATCCCATCTTAACACCCAACACAAGTTACTCGAAAGCACTCAAGTTAACACAAGAGTCTGGAGCCAAAGTAATGTGGCGCCGATACACTGGATACACAAACGCAACAAGTCTCATTTGCAGACAGTCTTGCATCGACTGATTTTGGTTATGATTCCAATCACAAACACAACTTTCATTGAGTTTAATTAGCTGAATCAATATCTCCACGTAGGATTGTTTATCTTGCTGTCAGGTAATCTGATTAGTCTGCACGCAGAGTGACCGGGCGTTTACTTATACACTCACATCCTTTTCTCAAATGAATCTTTTATTGATCACAGAAGTGCATGCCTGACTCTTGCATTATACATCCTGCAGTTCATGCACTTTTAGAGTGATTTAACACTGTATTTATTGTGGAATAAAGTGCCATATTTCAATTAAACTCCTTTTAGTTCAGAAGAAAAACCGTGGCATTAAGGTTAGAGAATCTGAACTCAGTGCTCTGCTAAAATGTTGATTGCATATCAAACAATACGATACAATAAATCAACCTGCCACAATGTGAAATATCATATCACAAGAAACATCAGTCTTCTTTCCGCAATAAAAGTCCGGCGATCACACTTCGGGTTCCTGTAAAGTCTGAATCAGCCAGTTCAATCTTCTTGAGTGGATCTCTTAATTTATTTTCATCCGCTCTTCATTTTTTTCATGGCTTCAAAGGGATTTCAAAAGGATTTCTATGAGAGGGGTGCCATCTGCGCTCCTCAGTCGGAACAGGAGTGGGCTGTCAGACCTCACACCTCCATAAAGTTTCTCACAAAAAGTGGAAGACCAGCCACATTCGTGGTTATAAAATTAGTCTCACTTTCTGCACCACAAACATTTGTGAAGAAAGGAAACTCCATATGGCTGATTGGCACATGCCATTTCATGCTTATTAGATCCAGCACTCAGAGTATTGGTGAGCGAATCTGAACAATGTGCACCACTATAGTGGATGCAATTATTTTAAAAAGGAAAAACCAGAATAAATTAGTTTTCTTTTTAATTTAATATCAATTTTAGATTGAAGCATGAATGCATATAAGAAAGTATACATTTTAGCATACATTTCTGATAATGTTTTCTGATTTCTGTTAATAAAAAATGCAATTGTTCTTTGGTAGTTCACGT
This sequence comes from Garra rufa, assembly GCF_049309525.1. Lineage (NCBI taxonomy): Eukaryota > Metazoa > Chordata > Actinopteri > Cypriniformes > Cyprinidae > Garra > Garra rufa. Next base: position 15,759,922 of record NC_133364.1, on the reverse strand, counting down.
TAGCTTAGATCCATTACTAAATAACAATAACAATTTTTAACTTCACAGCAATGTGTTACTATATCATTCCATATACTACGATATACCATATGCTTAATTTTAAACTATTCAGCGGTGTAACAAACGAGTTTTTAAAAATGCAAATATTCCATTTAGTCTCTCAATGTGACTTCATTAAGCTGCATGCATAACAATTAGAACTAATTAACAAAATTATGTTTAGATGAAATACAGCATGTCACACCACAGGACATCAACTACACAAATGCGTTCATTTGAAATACCCAGATGTTTTTTTCATCAGATTCGAGTTGGAAATTCATCAACAGAGTACGTATAGACCTATTAATCATATGATTTTTTGAATGCATGATTGTAAATGAAGAAAAAAAGACTCTGAACTAAAATCTCTAGTCTAAAGAGATTGTTGTTTGAAGGAGACATACGCAACAAAAAGAAACATGTTCTGTCTGTTGCCATCCTCTGCTCTCACCAAGGCTTTGAGGGCATTTTGAAGGATTGCCGAGCTACAAAAGTGTTAAACAAAAATGAAAGGATCTATAAGGCGTGCCAAGAAAACATCTCACCTGAGCTGGATCAATACAGCTGAACTGAGCAGCTATTGAGGAGAAGAAAGCTTTTAGCTGAGCATTATCTTTTGCCATAAAACATTACCATTTCCTTTCTGAATCAACATCCATCAAGCTGCCAAATTTCTGCAAAACATGACCTATTCAAAACAAAAGAACAATAATAATGCAGCGGAATTGATCCACAATACCCAACCTTTACTAGGTTCCATTAATGTCAGTGTGTTACTCCAGATTTCCTCTTTGGATAATTGCTCGAAATGGTGTTCGAAACAACAAAATCAGTACAAACAAATTGAACATTGCTTTCTTTTGAAGGGAATAAAAAGAAGACAAAATGAGGATGATAAGTGAGTGAGAGAGAGAGAGAGAGAGAGAGAGAGTGAGTGTGTGTGTGTGTGTGTGTGTGTGTGTGTGTGTGTGTGTGTGTGTGTGTGTGTGTGTGTGTGTGTGTGTGTGTGTGTGTGTACCTGGTATTCATCACGTTGCGGGGACCAAATGTCCCCACAAGGATAGGAATACCAGTAGATTTTGACCTTGTGGGGACATTTCTTAGGTCCCCATGAGGAAACAGGCTTATAAATCATGCACAATGAGTTTTTTTGATGAAGTAAAAGTGTGCACAATCTCCTGTGAGGGCTAGGTTTAGGTGTAGGGTAGGTGTAGGGTGATAGAAAATACGGTTTGTACAGTATAAAAACAATTACGCCTATGGAATGTCCCCATAAAACATGTAAACCCAACGTGTGTGTGTGTGTGTGTGTGTGTGTGTGTGTGTGTGTGTGTGTGTGTGTGTGTGTGTGTGTGTGTGTGTGTGTGTGTGTGTGTGTGTGTGTGTGTGTGTGTGTATATGTGTGTACCTGGTATTCATCACGTTGTGGGGACCAAATGTCCCCACAAGGATAGGAATACCAGTAGATTTTGACCTTGTGGGGACATTTCTCAGGTCCCCATGAGGAAACAGGCTTATAAATCATGCACAATGAGTTTTTTTGATGAAGTAAAAGTATGCACAATCTCCTGTGAGGGCTAGGTTTAGGTGTAGGGTAGGTGTAGGGCCATAGAAAGTACGGTTTGTACAGTATAAAAACCATTACGCCTATGGAATGTCCCCATAAAACATGTAAACCCAACGTGTGTGTGTGTGTGTGTGTGTGTGTGTGTGTGTGTGTGTGTGTGTGTGTGTGTGTGTGTGTGTGTGTGAGAGAGAGCCGTTGGCATGTTGTCAGCTCAGCTAATTATTACTGTGCTTCTCCTCCTGTGCGCTCACGTTTTTGACTGCCAAAACTTGCCTGTGCTAAAAACTGCACCTTAACAAACCAATGAGAGCTGAGGGGGCCAGAAGGGGGTTGATTTGAAATGCGTAGCGCACCTGCTGAGATCTGAGCATGGAGGCTGAATGGATTTGCAAAGTTAGAAATGAATGCCCTCCATCTTGCATTACCAATTTTTTGCATAAAATGAAACTTTCCACCACTATGTCACTGGACATCAGTCGCTGTCCTTCATGTTGCTAAAATCAACTTTGCCATCAAGGAACAGCTTTTCCAAAACTGAAAACTTGCTGAAAATGTGCTCACCGTCAGGCCATCCAAGATGTAGATGAGTTTTGTTTGTTCATCTGACAGATTTGGAGAAATATTGCATTACATCACTTGCTCACCAATGGATCCTTTGCAGTGACAGAGTGCCGTCAGGGCAACCGTTTACTGCAGAGGACTCATTGGTGAGCATGATGTAGTGCTAAATTTCTCCAAAATCTGTTTCGAAGAAACAAACTTACCTATATAATCTTAGGATGGATGCATTATTCCTTTAAGGTGTTTATCTGTGCCTACGCTGCAGTGTGAATGCCCCTTTACGTGTGACAAAAAGTCACCAAACCTGCCAAGATCTACAGCTGTCCTTGTCTCTTTTCTCTGACTTCTGTCTGTACAATTATCTCTCCTTGCCTGCAAATTATTCCTTTTGTTCTCAGTGTGCGCAAGTGTTGTTTTCCTGAATATGAAGCATGAATCCGTAATGCCGCGTGGAGGATTAGAGTCGCTGCCGTGTTGGAAGGAGAACTGCCTTATTTTCAGGTTGACTCCATCTCCATGCACAAACAGCTGCTTACTGTGGGATTAAGAGCCATTGTTCAATGAATCTCAACATGGGCACTGATGTCTCACAGTATAAGCCTTTAATTATGCCAGACACTGTTTTAGGCATTCAAGACTTTGCCTACAAATATGGTAGTTTCAGAACACTCATGGTGGGGTCTCTGAATGCACAAGAACAATGGGAAAATTGTTTTGAAAATAGGTATGAATTGTCACAAGAATAGATGGATGGATAAATAAAGATTGTTGGTTGTTTGGATAGATGGATAAAAATAGTTAAATGTATGTATGGATGGATGGATGGATAAGGATAGTCAAATGGACGAGTATATATGGATAGCCTGAGGAATGAATGAATGGATGGAAAAAGATTCATGGTTGGTTGGTTGGTTGGTTGGTTGGTTGGATAGATAAAGATAGTCAAATGTATGGATAGATATGGACGGTCGGCTGGCTGGATGGAAAAATATTCTTGGTTGGTTGGTTAGTTAGATGGATAGATAGATAAAGATAGCCGAATAGATGGATAGATATGGATGGTCGGATGGATGGATGAAGACAGTCAAATGGGTGGTTGAATAGATGGATGGAAAAAGATTCTTGGTTGAAGTATATGGACGGTCGGATGAATAGATGTATAGATAGATAAAGATTGTTGGTTGGTTGATTGGTGGGTTGGATAGATGGATGGATATTTTTAGGTTTTACATCTAATAATTTTCTAAGATTTTTTTTAAGCTTTAGTCATTTTGTTGTATTTCTATTTAGCATTTATTTATTTTTATTCCCGTTAACATAATAGTAGTGCTCTGACCTAAATTTATCAACTTTTCACCTCCGTCTTTTTTTTTTTACTAACTCAAGTTATCAAACTCCATCGTATTTCTAACAAACTCAAGTTTGCCATGTTGTCTCTGACGGCTTGTTAAAAAAAATGCCAGAAAGCAACAAAAGTCCACAGGGCAGTTTCGCAGACTGTGTGTCCATCATCAAAGTCAGAAGATGGCCATATAGAAAAGACTACTGTTCACCTCCCACCCTGTCAGCTCTCTGTTCTTTTGTCTTTTCATCTGCCCTTGTTTTTGGATTCACCCCATTATTTCTGTCATGCTCTCTCATGTCTCTGCTTTCCCAACGGGCTTAGAGCTCTGAGAGCTGAAGCTTCAAAAAGCATGCAAAGGGATGTTACAGACGAAGAAAAAAATCAAATACTGCTGAGTTCAGCTCAAGTACACCAAAAACTCAAACGGAATGTGACTCTCTACACCCCAAAATGAAAAGTCATTACACAATATCAGGAGAGATGTTGTGCCAGGAGAGTTATACTGTGTATTCAGGATGTCTAGACTCAAAAAGTCATGTTCAGGTTGCTATTATTTAGTCATATTGTTCCCAACTTGCAGCATTTTTTTAGTGGAAGATCTTTTACAAACAATATTTTATATTGGTATACTGTAGTTTTATTACACACCTCTGAAATAATGTTTTTGATAATTATATATATAATTCAGAATAAAGAAGGATGAATAGGTGCATGAATGGATAGATTGATAAAGAGATTCGAATGGATAGATAGATATGGATTGTTGGATGGATGGATGGATGGATGGATGGATGGATAAAAACAGTCGAATGGATGAATAGATAAAGATGGTTGGTTGGATGAATAAACGGAGAGATAGATTGATAAAGAAAGTTGAATGGATGGATAGATATGGATTGTAGGATGGATGAATAAAGACAGTCGAATGGATGGATAGATATGGACTGTTGGATGGAGGGATAGATATGGACTATCTTTATCCATGGGTATTGGTTGGACAGATGGATTGACTGAATGGATGGATGGATAAAGATAGTCAAATGGATAAATAGTTATGGATTGTAGGATGGAGGGATAGATATGGACTGTCTTTATCCATATTGGATGGATTGATTGGTTGGATGGATGGATGGATGGATGGATGGATGGATAAAGGTAGTCAAATGGATAAATAGATATGGATTGTTGGATGAAGGGATAGATGGATAAATAAAGATTCTTGGTTGGTTGGTTGGTTGGTTGGTTGGTTGGTTGGTTGGTTGGATGAATGAATGGAAGGATGGATAGATAAAGAGAGTCGAATAAATGGATAGATATGGATTGTGAAACAGATGGATGGAAGGATGAATGGATGGATAAGGACAGTCGAATGGATGGATAGATATGGACTGTCGAATGGATGGATGGGTAAAGATAGTCGAATGGATGACAGATGATAGATGATTCTAGGTTAGTTGGATGGATGATGGATGGATGGATAGATATGGATGGTCAGATAGATAAAGAGAGTCAAATGGAGGGATAGAGATGGATGGATGGATGAAGTCAAATGGATGGATAGACATGGATTGTCAAATGGATGTCAAATGGTTGATTGGTTGGATGAATGGATGGATGGGTGGTTGGATGGATAGATAAAGATTCTTGGTTGGTTGGTTGGTTGGTTGGTTGGTTGGTTGGATAGATGGATAGATAAAGATAGTTGAATGGATGAATAGGTATGGATTGTTGCATGGATGGATGGATGGATAGATAAAGATGGTTGGTTGGATGGATGAATGAATGGACAGATGGATAGATAAAGTCAAATGGATGGATAGACATGGATTGTCAAATGGATGGATGGAAGAATGAATGGATGGATAAAGACAGTCGAATAGATGGATAGATATGGACTGTCGAATAGATGGATGGATGGATAAAGATAGTCGATAGATATGGATTGTTGAATGGATAAAGAGGTGATCGAATGGATGGATGATGGATGATAGATAAAGATTCTTGGTTGATTGGATGGATGGATAAAGATAGTCAAATGGATGGATAGATATGGATTGTCGGATGGATGATGAATGATAGATAGATAGATAGATAGATGGATGAAGATTGTCAAATGGATGGATAGATAAAGAGAGTCAAATAGAGGGATAGATATGGATTGATGGATAGATGATTGGATAGATAAAGATTGTTGGTTGGTTAGTTGGATGGATGATAGATAAAGATTCTTGGTTAGTTATTTGGTTGGATGAATAAATGGATAGATAAAGATTCTTGGTTAGATAAAGATAGTAAAATGGATAGATAAGGATTGTTGAATGGATGGATGATGGATGGATAAATAAAGATTATTGGTTGGTTAGTTAGTTGGATGGAATTTTTCAGCCGTTAACAAGAAAGTGTGGCTACAAACGCACAAATGGAAATGTCAAGGTTATCGACCCATATTTTAATGGTGTTGCACGAAAGAAAGCAACACTGGATTGGAATGATGCGAGGCAAGTGATGTGTAAGTGATGACAGAATATTTATTTTTTCGTGTGCATTATTACTTTAAAGTAGATTAAGCTCTTCTTCTAGGTGAAGTGTGAGCATCACATAGACTGACAGCAGTGCTCTCCATTATTCTTTGTAGTAAAGTAGAGAGAGGGAGAGAGAGAGAGACAGCGAGGGGGGGGGAGCACTTGCTTTGATATCCCTTCTCTCGTTTCACAAGTCTGCGCTCTGTCAGTCATAATGAGCATTTATGAATAAATAAATGTGAAAGAGAACCTTAACGAGGTAAACGACTGGCACACATACATAATACAGCATCTTTTCGCCACATTCAGTCTGAGAGAATATTCTTCCACACCAGGGCCTTAACGCAAGACAGGAGCAATTTCTAAAACTGGTAATTAGGGAAAGTTCATAAACATAAGAATTCAGCTTAGGCTGAAGTTTGAAAACATGAAAGATGGAAAGAATCTAAAGATTGAACAGCTAAAACTGAGAGGATTTATGATGACAAGATGGAAACACAAATCTCCACATACTGAAATATTCAAGAACGTATTCTGAGCTCCTCTGCTATGCGTTTTGTTGGCACTCCTAAATTTATCAGTAACAAAAAAGCTTTCTATCAAGCTATCTATCACAAAATTACCAGCTAACTGGTAAATAATTTGTCATTTTTTACTCATATTTGGTGCCAAGTGTACAATAGGGATGTGTTCAAAAAGGTCTCAATGAAATCAGTGTCCAAGCGACTCAATGCAGCTGAGGTTTACGGCATCCGTCCGTGAGACCTACAGAAACGTTATCACTTTGAAACAGAGGCAGACAGGTCTTTACATGCAGCACACATTCATACCAAAGATGAAAAACATTAGACTTCAAAAAGCCTCCAACCTCCCTTACACACAAACCATCCTAACAACCTCAGGCAGCTTTCATCCATTCAGAACAATCAGTGTAAAAATAATCTGCACATATTACCAAACTAATATCAAATGATCTTATTCATGTAGGATGATAGATTATTAGATTTAACTGTATTTGTGTCATACATATCATTGTGTCATTGTGTCATATTAATGCAACTGTCTGCCAGGATGTCAGTTTAACAATGACAGGTGTGGTATTTGGGTGAGATGTGAATCAGACAAATGCCAATGTTGTCTGACTTTAATGATATAATCGCAGTTTATCTCAGCAATGCAGTTCTTGATCGCAAGCTTAATTAGTTCAAGCAGTCACTCAGGAAAACTAATCAATCCAAGCAGGAAGCTACAAATATCTTTGTATTCTGAACAGTTTGGTTTCTGAAACCGAAACGAAAGATTACGAGGCTAATTTTTGAGTTATATAACAATAATTTATTATCCATTTTTCCTCATGTAGCACACCTAGAACACATAGACCTGGCTACGAAGTTTTACACATCAAAAAGAGACTAAAAACGTGACCGCAAGATTACTCAATGTGTCTCTCCACAACCTGTGGTAGAAAAATGAGCCTCTATACAAGGCACAATGAGAGTGGTAGAAACTCCATGTTTTTAGCGCTTGACTGAGATACAGACTGGGTCATTTGGCATTATAAAGATGGAATAAGATAACTTATTAGACTCAAAAATATAAATAATGTTCATACAGAACAGTACAAAAATCGTATGTATTGTATACAATACCATTCAAATGGTAACATCGTGCAGTATGTTAAACGACTCTTGTAAACCCATTGAACTGCAATGAAGACCTTTACCCATGAAGATCTCGATAAGAATAGTTACAGGTATTTACAATTCAGATTTAAAAGATGTAATGGCAGCAAAAGCCGATATTCAAGTACTGTATTTTATATCGCATGAAAACTTGCCATTTATAAAATACAAATGCATGGAAAGAAACACTACATTAAACCACAATGTAGTGTGTAAAATCCTATTAAAACTGTCTTTTATACATTCTAGTACGAAAACACGGCGAGGTCTGTAACGGTAGTGTCAACATGTCAGTATATCAAAAGAGTTTTTGAACATTCACATTTCTCGAAGTCTCGAGTTCAGCTGAAATGAGTTTTCACAAAGTAGTACTCAGTCTCACAAAACATGAAAAATATCTGCATCTTCTCCTTTATAAAATAGCCACTTGGAATGATGCAAGTACCAAGACCGCACAGGGCAAGGATAGGCAACGTCGGCCCTGGAGTGCCGATGTCCTGCAGAGATTAGCTCCGACCCTGAAAAAAACCTCACCTGCCTGTAGCCCTAGTAATTCTGAAGACCTTGATTAGCTTGTTCAGGTGTGTTTGATTAGGGTTGGAGCTAAACTCTGCAGGACAACAGCACTCGAGGATTGACGTTGCCTATCCCTGGCCTAGGGTCATGCTTTTCACTAAACCGTGGTGACTGAAAGGAAGGCATTGTGAACTTTGGTGCCCTCAGGTTCTCGTGCTCCATGGCTCATGAGCTCTTGAATAGTCATCCAGTTGTCAAGGATCTTCTTGTTTCGTTTCTTCAGCATCTTCTTATGGCTGAGCTCCAGGATGCTGACCTCACCGCTTGCCGTCCCCATTGTCTCCCTGAGGCACTCAAGCCGGCTTCTCTGCATGAACTCCCTCCTGCGCCGCTGTTCCCTGGCCCGCGCTAGCTGCTGCTTGCGTTCCTCTTTACTCCAGTACCGTCCCATCTTCAACTCACTGACTGCGTCGTCATCTGTAGTCATCCCACCGCTGCGTTCCTCCCGAATCCGTAAGGCTCGTTCGCGCAGAATGCGGTCTCGTGCGGGCCGACGTGCCACGTACCTGGTTCCATCTGCTCGCACTTTGACCTTCCACTCAAGTCGCCCAGGTGGAGAAGGTCCAGGCCGTCCACGGAGGCTGAGGAGGCTAAGCTGGCTCTGGGAGTACTCAAGAGAGGAAGAGGAATGTTGTTGTAGGAGCTGTAGGTAACTCTGGTAGTGGCGTGTGCTGGGAGGCTGAGTTGCTGTGGTGTTACTATGGTAGGGTGAATGGTAGTGCTGAGCGGTTGCAATCCTACTCCGGTTTCTTTCTTTCTCACAGCGTTCATCATCTGCTGGAAGCGCTGGGTCTGATTCTGAAGGGTTGCTGGGGCTTTGCTCCAAGCTGCTGGAGAAGGCCTGGCTTGGTCCTTGTGAACCAGGACTGGTGATAGGGGTCTGTAAGGGTGGTGTGGAGCTGGTGTACGTATGGGCACGACTGCAAGTAGGGCTACTTTGGCTGGGTAAAGACAAGATGGGACTACTGTAGGGACTCTGCAAATGTTGGGTACTCCGAAGGTTCCTTTGATTGGTCAGGTGGACTCGACGCTGTAGAGAGTGATCTGGTGAACCTTCTGTTCCCAGTGGAGTTGAGCGGGAACTTTCGGCTGTATTGTAGGCACTAGAGCTGTCTTTATCTCTGAGCTTCTCACTTTGTAGTCTCTCAGGATGCTCGTTGATATCCGCAAGCTTGCCACGACGCAGTCTACTTTCCTTATCCGTTCGAGGAGAGTCGTGCTTGCTCCTGCGCAGCTGATGGGCTTGCATGATGCTCTGGCACTCAAGTTCAATGCTGCGCAACTCTTCGTTGAGCATATGCAGCTCCCGTGCCACGCCGCTTCCACCCTGCTCCGTCAGGCTGCACTCGATAGTACTGCTTCGCCTGTAGACCAACCCACATTCACCACTATTACGTATCTGGCACTTAAGCTCCAGGAGTTGCTGGAAATGGTCATACTCCACTCCATTCTCACTCAACCTGCCCTCTTGACCCTTCTCCTGCCTTAAGCTAACGGTGTCCATAGGAACCAAATGCGAGCCCGCTTCCCACCTGTCCCGAAGTTGTTTTTGAGTCCGTGCTTGGGGATGAGAGAGCAGTTCGTGTTCTGAGCTGTCCTCAAAGCTGCATTTCACACCACTGTCCTTTTCCAGAATGGAAGAGGAACATGTTGCTGTATCTGTACTTGCTGAGGCATCTTCATGTATTTTAGACTGCAAAACAAGAACAAACACAACTGCTTAATCAGAACATAAGACTTGGCGCTACGGAACTTTGAACACATATGGTCATGCTTACCCGCTTTACGCAACCTGCTGTTTGAAGAATTCCCTCCTTTTTCTGCTCTTCTAAAATCTCCATCTTCAGCTCCTCTAGGAAATCTTGATGGTCCTCATCAAGCCAGCTCCCATCCATCTAAAAGAGAAGAGCCGAAAAAGGTTCACAACTTCTGGACTAACCAAGAGTTAGTGTTGATGCAAGTTGAAGGTAAGCTCTGCTGGACAACGGCCCTCCAGGACCGAGTTTGTGCACCCCTGGCAAAAAGCATCTTTTTTCTTTGACGGCCTATTCAAAAATGGGTATGAATTCTGGTGATATACATATTTTTGCAAGCGAAATAAGAATCATAGATATCTTGTTATACTTTGGTAGATATTTTACTATCCACATTTTTCTTCACATAAGAGTGGGTACAGCCATTTGTAAATTTTAATGGTTTGGCTTCTGGTCTCACCCACATCCAGCTATTTTTAGCTGTACAAAACAGCTTATTTTGCAGCTTGATATTGCAAATTGGTGTGTCTTGCAATATTATTTAAATGTATTATCTTTATTATGAACACACTGGTTTGTAATGCAAACTGTTTTACTGTTTACTGCACATTGTTATTCTTCTAGTAATTTCCCTACAGCGGCTAATGAACAGGAAGTCTCACCCATAAGCTTACTTCCTTCATGTTCAATTAACAAGCTACAGGTAGTCCAAAATGCAGCTGCTAGAGTCCTTACCAGGTCAAGAAAATATGATCATATTACCCCAATTTTACAGTCTCTGCACTGGCTACCTATTAGGTTCTGTATCACTGACAAAATATTACTTCTTACCTTTACGGCCCTTAATGGTTTAGCTCCTGCATACATAACTAGTCTCCTACCATGCTACAATCCAACACGCTCCCTAAGGTCGCAAAACTCTGGACTTTTGGTAGTACCTAGGATAGCAAAGTCCACCAAAGGAGGGAGAGCCTTTTCACATTTGGCTCCCAAACTCTGGAATAGCCTCCCTGATAACGTTCGGGGTTCAGGCACACTCTCTAAGTTTAAATCTAGATTAAAGATTCTCTTTCACATAATGTATCTCATAACGTTGTACTTCAGTTACATCTGATCACATGCAGATCAACATTCTTCAACTTGGGCTAAACACTAAATTTTTGCTTGGTTGGAACAGCAGCTACGCTAGTTATTTCTCTATTTGTTTCTCTGTTTCTGCTAGGAATTACAAAAGATTAAGTCTGGATTCAGAATACCCGAGAAGAGATGATGCCAACCCCCCAGAGGACCGCCGATGATGCCAGCCTTGAAACAACATACAGCACTACACAATTTTGGATTCGAACTTTGTTCCATCACACCAAAAAGTAAAAAAAATAAAAAAAATAAACAGAACAGAACAGAACAGTGGCACTAATGTGGGGTAAGATTGGTTCCCAGTCTCACCTGTCCTTCAGGTCTGGTGACAAGTAACACTATGGATCTGGAATTTTCATTTGAGAGCAGAGCGACAGCCTCTTCCCTGTTCTGCACGTCATGACCATTTATCTGGAAGAAACATGGACACAGAGAGACAATTACATACACACAAAGATAATGACAGAGTGTCAGGATTTTCATACCGGAAGCACACTTCATCAGTGACAGAAGTGGAGCAAAATTGCATTTCCTCACCCACCCCAAAACTAGGCCCCCCTTCTGAGATAACAACCTCCAGTCAATTATGCATTTACTGGAGGAGAGACTTTGCATCGATTACTAAGACTGCCGACTGGGCTGCAGGAGCCACAGCATTTATAAAAAGCTGTTGTGGCGGTACACGCCCAGACACACAATTAAGCAGCCTTTGACAGGTGCCGTTCATCTTTTCTTCTATAGAGTAATGGCACTGTCAAAAGAAGATAATAGGGGTGGAGAGAGTGAGACAGACGTGCACTCAACCACTGTATTCATCTCCCTCACTGTTACATCCACAGATGCCTTGTGTCCTTTGTATCTCGCTCTCTCTTTATCTTCTTTTGCTCATAAATTCTCCAAACCTTTAACCCTACTGTCACCGCTGAATGTCACACCAACTTGGTCTGCATTTTGCAAAAGCAGAGCCATTTAAGACTGATATTTAAGTGCAATTTATCATGATTTTCCAGTTTATTTACTAGCAGCTTACTACTTTTGTTCAAGATTTGAACATACACACACATAGAACTATATAATGGGAAGTCTACCTCATTTAAACTCTACCTAATCTCATGACGAAAACGTACCTCTGGGAACTATTCCACAAGAGGTGAAATACGTACCAATAAGTACATATTACTGCCGTTTCCAACAGAATTGAACACTAGAGGTGGTAAAACAGCGAGCACTTGTAATTGTTTTTGTACACAGCTCAATAATTGCTGTTTTTGCATTATTGTAATGGGTAGGTTTAGGGTTGGGCAGGTAGAAAATGCAATTTATTGTTAGTTTCTGGCCGCAGCTGTAACAGAATTGGACTTGGTTTGCAGAATCCTTGGGTACAAATCCCATAAAAAACATGACTCACGATGAAATAGCTGAAAGGTAAGAGATCGGAAAACAAGCTAAAACGGCATGTTTGCAACTATGTTTTTATGTCACATTTGCTTTTGCTCATACTATCAGGTAGGTTTAAGTGTGGTGCAGATGGTATGGTAATTTAAAACATCACGGAGAGTTATAGAGCCACTCAATGGACATTTCAAGTGAGAACTGTGGTGATGCATACAAAACCAACATCACATAAAACGTACCATATGTACGTTCATCTGTTCAGGGGAAAACAAAAATAAACACTCTTTTAGCGCCACCCAGTGGACATTTCACATCGAATATGTCGCAAAAATTACATAGCGGTAAGTATTTCGCATCTTGCGAAAAATTTCCCATAGGTACTTTTTCATCATAAGACCAGGTTGTTTAAATTATGATTAAAAGTGGAACCAAAACCTGACGATTTATTAATGTAACGTTCCAAATAAGCAAGAACTGAAAAAATATTATTAGAAATATTGTTAATTTAATTTAACATAAAATTACACCCCCTTATTAAAATAAAATAAAATAAAAATCCAGTTCAGTGTGAATTTTGACCTATTGTATATACCAAATAAATAATTAAAATGAATTCAGGAATAATAGGATGGAAAATATTCCCTTTTTTGGAAGATTAGGTTGTAAATGAGCATTTACAAATGCGCGTAACAAAATTAAACCTATCCCACCTGTAAAATTCGGTCTCCCTCTCTGATGCGTCCATCCCTCGCAGCTATGCTGTTGAGCTCGACCTATCAACAGCACAAGAAACGTGGCATCAATATGTAAATTGTCATAATTCATCTCAACACACCAGCAATAATTCCCTGACTTATCACCAAAAGAATTCATTATTGTAATAGATTCATTTGCATGTCTGTTCGAAAATGAGAAAAATCCATTTCTTTCAGACTATCTACAAAAGATAGCAATATGGGATGTAGGATTCTTCCCCCCTAATCTATATATCCAACATTCTAATTGAAACCACATTCTTTATAAGAATTGATATATGAATCTATGCTGGTTAACTTTTCTTTCTCTAAAATGAAGGTCTTACACATTAGAGACATGCTGATAGAAGAAGGAGAAACATCATTGCAGTACAGTGACGAGCATTATACGCATAAATGCATTTTTAATGACTAATATTTGCATAACATATTTCCCCCCAACAGACTTGTATTAATAGAACATTTCTGTAGGTTGTTTATGATCCATTTTCTGAAGCTGATACAAGAAGGAGAAGCAGTTCTTCTTGTTTGATGCCAGGTGCTCCGCATTTACATATCTCTGAGCGAGAAATGGTGTAAGAACAGGCAATATCTGTACAATAAGGTAGAAGTCTCTCTCTCTCTCTCTCTGTCGAAATGCCGTCCCTGTTTCCAGCCTTTGTTTTCCTTTGGTGTGTTAAGTAGGTGAGAGATAAAAAAAAGTGGCATTTTACACTCCACGGGAGACAAGAGAGGAGCCATTGCTTGCTAATTAAAATCAGCAATTAAAACACAGCAAAAGAACTGTCTGTATGCAGAATAATTTTCCAAACTTGACTTGCTCTCTTCATGCTTGGCTCAGTCCTGGTAGAGTTTCGTCTGCCATTTGAACTTTGGAAAACAGGGAAAATTTTCCATATTAAACACGTTTAAATTCAGCGAAGGAATACAGTGATGTGGAACAATGAGAATGGATCAAACTGAGCTTTTATCTTTTAATTACTTTTCAGAAAATTTAAATTGCTGTTAAAAAAGGTTTGGTCCGATTAATTTGATTGCCTGCATTAAATTTGATGCTCAGCGCCACATCTTACAGGTGACTACAATGTGCACTAATGAATTAAACACAGATCGCCAAATTACCATTCTTCGCTCCAAACACATTATTGAGTTCATTTTCAGTAGATCTTTGTCTGAAAATTGAACTGCTGCATTAAAAACTACAAAATAGAGTCTGAAACGATTACAAAATGTCACCTTTTTTAGTTTGCAACACATGGTCTGTGAAAGGCGATGATTAACCTTCAGAAAATATTGAACTTGGACAACATATATATGAACTATATTGTCCATCCATCACCAGTTTTACAACCCTGTTGCTAAAATAAAATAAAATAAAATAAAATAAAGCCGGCCACAATTTTACAATTACAAAAAAAATTTTATACAATAAAATGTCGAACAGTTTTACAATAAAATTAAATAAAATGTTGACCACAGTTTTAAAATAAAATAAAATATCGACCACAGTTTTACAATTACAAAAAAATAGTAATAAAATAAAATGTCGAAGAGTTTTACAATTACAAATAAAATTAAAATAAAATGTCAAACAGTTTTACAATTACAAAAAATAAAATAAAATGTCAACCACAGTTTTACAAATTAAACTAAATTAAATTAAATTAAAAATTAAATGTTGACCAGTTTTACAATTACAAAAATAAAAATAAAATAGAAAAAATGACGACTACAGTTTTACTGCAAAGCGTTGACCACCGTTTTAAAGTAAAATAAAATAAAATAAAATGTTGAACAGTTTTACAATTACAAAAAAAATAAATATAATAAATTGTCAACCACAACCACAAAATAAAGCTCCAAATGATGACCAAAATTTTACAATTACAAATTACAAAAAAAAAAAAATACAACTACTCACCTGTCCAACAAAAATGCCTGTATCTTCCTCATCATCCGTGCGGTAACAGAGAGTAAGACCCAGCTTTTCCTGGCTGTTCATTCGACAGAGTTCAATCTCCTGTAAAAAACATAAAAATCCAGACATATTAAGTCATTAATACATCAAACTATAACATAACCATAAAGCTTCCTGTTTCTATTGTATTTCAAGGGCAAGATGACTAGACATCCAGTATGAACAAAAACAAGCAACTTTGAGCCCAACGATACTCAAACCTCACACAATTATCTTTATGCCAATTTTCAAGGCATTTATTTTCTTTAGAAATCTGGTTTGATTGATTAAAATGCTTCTAAACTTCGAAACTCAACAATCATTGCATTGTTTTAGAGTACTAAAGTCTTGGCTTTAAATAAGTCTGGAAAAGAATGACCAGCAACGGTTCCTTCGTCTACAAAGATCAAACGTGTCCTACAAAAAGATGTGCCCAGTCTGAAATATGATATAATCTAGCAGGCAAAGGGGGTTATTTGTCAAGACTGAAGCCTGGTGCAAGTGACAGGACAGCATCTGAGAGATATTCATCTGTCAAAGGAGAGCAGTTAGCTCCAGCTCGACATCCCACTAACTCCGGCCTCAGTTCAGTCAAGCAGAGCGGCTCATTTATCGGTCGACGGTCCTGACCGAGCCCTAGCGTCATACATCAACCACTCCACCCTCCACATTAACCAGATTTACCACCTCGACTATATGAGGTTCTCTCTTTTCACATATCCTGAAGGTATCAAATGTCCTTATTTGGTAAATAATTCCTAAAAATGAGAAAGCAACATGTTTTGGTGACCACGCCTGAGGTGTGATAAAAATAGGCTAACTCTCGTATTTCAGCTGAATCTGGGTTACTGTCAGTCCGCACAATGGATGCAATTCATCACCAGCAGCTTTAATGCGGCTTCATATTGATCTGCTCGAGAAGCTCAGCGATACTTCATATTTTCTGCAAGTCTATTGTTCAGACCACAAGCTCATCAAAAAGGATCAACCGACTCGCCGCGAGTAATCCACACAATCTCACTTAAACTAGTGCTGCCGCCGACGAAACCGGCAAATCACAGTGATAATTTTACAGATCATAGTATTAATTCAGGATATGTGCCATATTCAGAGCTAAAGTGGTTCTTTCGGACTTTCCTCTTGGAAGGATGTTTTCGTGATGGACAGACTGAAGTTATCTCGCATGGTAGAGGCTCATCCGTGCATGAAGCAATGCAGGAGGAATGGAGGATAGTGCTTATAAATCCTGCATATTGCTACTTATGTACTATCCACTTTGAAAATACAACACTAACTTGCTAATAGAAGAACTATTACCGTGCATAATTAAAGAAGAATGTCTTAAAATTTCAGTCTTTTGATGAAACATCTGTTGACAAGCTGTTTACACACCTACAAACAATTATTACAAATAATAATGATTCATTAACACATGCACTTGTTTTCTAAAATGTGCACGAGACCCAGTAGGAAAGAACATTAATGTCACTAAAATAAAACTAATTACACCTCGGTGGAGTCTAATCTGCCCCCTTGTTTATTAGTCGAAGGAATAATGGGATCGTTTGAAGGTCCTCCATCTGCAACATGCTACTTTGAATCATTAATAGCAAAGGAAAATGCTTTTTGGAAAGTCTTATTTTTGAAGTAAATGAACCCAGGGCATTCTCTGACTATAAAACTCAACACTTAATTCAGATTCATTTAACTGAAATAATACATAAATAACAATGCAAAATAGTTAAGGAAGTATTCGTGTTTATGTTTATGTATTCTTTCAAATCTGCTCACTGCTTATTGTAAATTATGTGAAGCATGCAATAAAAATAAATTGGGGCAAAAGTCTGGAAACACAAATATTTTTCCATACTCTACTTTCTTTTTCCATACTCTTCCAGACCTGGAAAATGCTTGAACTAAATTCAATACTTCTCCACACTTTTCCAAACCCCGTAGGAACCAACATGCATTGACAGTGAAGTTTAATGCACTGATTTATTCAATCACTCCATTAAAGTCCCATGCATGTACAGTCAGGTGCAAATGGCTGACTTTCGGGTCACCCCAGATGGATGTTAACACCAGGTGTATATCCATTACTATTCAAATGATTTCAGAAAGCATTTTACTTACCTCACACTCGAATTCAACTGCCCTGTCCACCTCTGCCTGAGTGCTGCCCACATATTCGGGACAATCAAAATATTCATGCTCCATGGTCGGAATGGAATGACAACTAGAGAAAAGGAGAAAGAGAGAAAACTACTTTAAGCATTAGACTAGCTTTATTTCTGATATTTTATTCACAGAACTATAGCCCGACCCTGAAGCCATGCGTTACACTCCACAAAAGATAACAGAATCTGTTTGTAGTCTAGGGACGCATGTAATTACAAACAATACTCATTAATCTGTTAACACATCAAGCTAGGGTACAATTGCAAATGCACTGTTCCAAGAACCTAGTCAATCTGTGCAAAGCACACACACACACACACACACACACACACACACACACACACAAATGACCTGAATCTTTGATTCCGCATATACTTGTAGCCAGACAAACAGATTAGCATAAATAAATCCAAACAGAACACATGCACATAAGGAGATAAATAATCAGATGTGGCCTATCATCCCCTGACAAGTGCCTTATTGGACAAACTGAATCAGTTGGAAAGCTGTAAAAGGGTATAAAACATCAAGAGAAAGCTCTGTGCCAGCATGTTTGATATTTTAGCACTCCATTAGGTTTTAATCACCCTGTATACTACTCATTACAGGAAATGGATAAGGGAAGCCACTACAATAATTACACATAGACCCTGGCGTGACTTTATGACGGCAGTGGGGGATATTTCATGAGGGGGAGGGGGAAACGGCTGCTGTCTGGTGATGAAGAAATTCTTGACAATAAAATGCACTGGTGGGCCACCATTAGTATGTACTTGGATGGTTAAGAGACACTTAGAAGATAACATTTGTTTGAAACAAACAGGAGTGTATACAACTAATACTTAACCTAATTCTTCAGTAAATATTAAATTAATAAACGAACTGAGTTTCTCTTTGTTGTATATTTTTTTTTAGGTTTGATAACTTGAAAAGTAAAATAAACTTGAAAGTAACTTGAAAGTAAAGTACTTTTTAAATGTAATAATCAGTAATGTAATCAAATTACAATTTTAAAGAAGTAATTAGTAATTCGTAGTGTAGTGCATGGAGCCAATCAGACATGAAATAACTAGTTATATTCCTTAAATGACTTCTCCCCCATGATTAACACCTATGTGCTATGAGCCAGACCTTTGTTCACTATCCAACTCATCCCCCCACCATCAAGATAAGACTCTTACAGAAATGCAGATACACTTTCCTTATTCAGACATACAGTCCCACATACAGTTATATAGAAATGTACACATATCAATGTGTTACCTTTTCTTATATCGTTGTTTCTGTTATGTATGTCGGCCTCAAACATTAATCCGCAATAGGTGAATCATTGTGCATGCTAAGACTCACGTTTAGAATCACTCAGTCAACCGAGAAGATTCATAGATCATGTTTGGTGTCTATGAGCAGCATTTATTATTCCCTAAATGTTAATGTTTGTGGCATCTTAATAACTCCTTGCTTTATATGTATTATTGAACTTTTGAAAGTTTTGTGGCCAAACAACCAATCAGCTTCCACATGCGAAACCCCATTGTGAGAGACAAAGACTTTCAATCTTCCCTCCAAAACTCAGATCAACCGGATTGGACAAGGTCCAACTGTGGGCGTGAACGACCTACAGGTTTATAAACCTTCTTCCCTCATCTCTCTCTCGCTCTTGCCTTCGGGACACAAAGACACGTCACCCGCACCTCCCCCCAGATCCATGGGGGGGGGGGGGGTCTCACCTAGCGGAGGAGATGATGAGGCCTGCAATACTCTCAAGGAACTGGAAAGGACTTTCTGAACTGAACACAAACGGAACAATGCACAACAACAACAAGCTTGCAAGTATCCGTCCTTTCTACAAACGTAGATAGCTGCGTTTAAGGCGTTTTATAAAAGAAACGATTTCAGGATGTTCAGAACCGTTTCATTCCTGTCCCTTTGCAAACTCACTTTCTGTCTCTCTCTCTCTCTCTCTCTTACTCTCTCTCTCTCTCACGCGTTCTGTCTATTTGTGTTTTATGTACGTTTGTCTATGTGCGATCGTTTGTAAGTAGAATAGTTTAATAAACAACCATATATTCACATATAATGATTCTCTGTGCTGAATGCTTGCATTACAAAGTCACTTAAACTGTTTCGATCTCATATTGCTACCTTAAGCCCTATTCTGTTCAATTGTTTTAACTCCGTTCTGGTTAGTAAAAACGCGTTGCCGTGACGACGGGCCAACGTCAGAGTAATGGGTATCGCTGAATAATTTGCTGGACAAAGAAACCAGTCGATATCGTTATTACTGTTACTGATCAGAAACTGGAAATTGCGTATATTTAATGACGATTATTATACACGATTTCCTGTGAGTTAAACTACTTTCCCTGACTGAAATGTATGTTTTAAATAACTCATTTCATCCTATTCATTGGTCGTAAGACCTGGTGGAGTTTGCAGTGTATATGTGATGAGAGGAACAGTCTCATACATATACACACATATATTGATCATCTTAAATTCTTTGAGCTAACCAAAATTCTCTACATTAATTGGCGTTAGAATGCGGGGCAGTTTTAAACTATGTGATGTGAGCAGCTCAGGAATAATTTGTGTGTCTGCATGCTTGTGTATTCAAACTCGGCTCGCGACTCGCGTCTCTTTTGTTTGTGTGTGTGTGTGTGTTAGAACGGTGTGGCCAAGCCCACCTTTAACACCTTCACAGATGTTTGAGCCTCTCGCACAGAGAAACTAAACCGCTGTTGAAGATGTAACTTAACTGCAGTTTATATATTGACCCTATAAAACGAAGAAATCTTTTATAGAGCGTCCTAAAGCCACCCTAAATTGAGCGAAGAAAACCTCTATTTTTGCGTGAAGAAGCTGATTGAGCGATGTTCCTCTTTCACCTTACAATGGCCATATCTTTATATTTTGAGTGTAGATAGATTAGCCATTGATGTGCACTCCAATGCTAATCAGCTATCTTGCTCCTTTGGGTTAAAACCTCAGCTTAGCTAACTGATCAGGTTGACCCCGTTTGCTCGTCGAATAGATTTAATATAGTAAACAACTTCGCGTTATTACTGTACAAATCTTGATCGAGTGTTATTTATGTTTTGTGCAAAGCACACACAAGTCTTGTGTCAGCAGGCTGACTCAAGATCAAGGTGCACGCATCGTAACTAAGCAACCTTTTAATAGTGTAAGCATCCTATTAAGTTAAAGTTTGCAAAACACATGTACCTGTGTTCAGTAAAACGGACACAAGAAAGATACACCCGCGATCACGCATCGCCATGGTAACTGCGCTTAGATGCGCGTTCAAATCCACACAAGGTGGAATCTGAAATCCCGCATAAAAGGTATTTCCTTCTATTAAAAGATAGAAGTCTGTCTAAAACCTCTTCCAATACCTATGCCTGATTTCATATTATTTTTTTATTTTATTTTATTTTTTTTTCTTTGAGCAACAACGCTTATAGATAGTCCCAGTCAGTCTCTCCCTTCTCTTTTCCTTTTGATGTTACATTATTAATTATTGTTATTTAAACCATAATGATAATTAACATAATGTATGTTTTTTTTTTTGTGTGTGTGATTTAATTTTAATTATTTCACCGCCTTAGATTCAACTCTCCCTTTAGCAATTATAATTGTATTTGCTCATTTTAAATTTGATTAAACAGTCTTGATTTAAATTTAAACTTTGACCAAATCGATCAAGTTGCACTCTCTCTACCCCGGGTAATTCGGCCCATCCCAGGGGGGCCTTTCTCTCTTTTGCTCTCTCAGCTCTGCCATTTCCCAGGTGTGACGACTCCATAGCGCCCCCACACGGTGGGCCCCGTCACTGACCTCAGGGCTGGCAGTCAGCTCACTTTCTCTCTTTTGCTTTAACCCTTTATACCTCTCTTTCTGATGGATTTTGTTCTTATTTTTCTCCCTATTAGAGACTGAACCTGTCTGAACATCAGTGAAATCTTTTGGTAACTACACCGATGAACTGAATAGCTCTAAAGTTAATCGCTCATCATTAAGTTTACTCATAGTTTCCTGTGTTTACCCACACAAACTATCTGACCCCTTCGTTACAGCTAGGATAATAAGCATTTAGTTTGCGTCACCATCTGATGACATCAGTTAAGTGCGCATCACATAGCAACATTTTAGCTCATTAGTTCTGTACGGACTTGCATTGGCTCGTTGTGCTTTGTCTCTCCCTCTCTATTTGTGTCAACATGTCACCATCCAGTCTCGCCATCCAGTCCAGACAAGGCAAAGATGCCATCCAGCCCCTGAGCGGAGAACAGCCGGACGACCACGCACACAGGCGAATGGATCACGATCCAGTCAAGAGCTACGGCTGCAGAGAACCAATCAACTCATCTACAGCCCGGACCATCAGTGACCACGCCCTCAACAAGATCGTCTGACTAAAGCCGCAGCGGAGAAAGCTTCACCCACGACGGAACCAGGACAGCGCGCAGAACCGCCTAGACCATCTGGATGTTCAGAGATAGCGGATGAAGAGGACAAGGACCTACACGAGGAGAGAGGAGAAAAGCTTCAAGACACGCCTGCAACACCCCCACAGACTGAGCGCAGAGAGCAGTACAGGGGAACACTCCTAAACAGCGGAAGCTCTCTTTACAATGGCCCCAGGCAGACAGCAACACTCATGCCACGGCCAAAGCCTTTTAAGGCCTCCTGCAAGCAGCCTACGCCGAAGTTCAAGTAACGACTCCGCAAAGAAACACAAAGTGAGCTGAACCCAGCACACCTTAAAGAACTCAAATGCTTGCAGATAACAATATGAACAAACAGGAGAGCTCAACACAAAATCTCTCCCGGGCCTAACAGCCCACCGTTCACACCTCACACGCCAGCAAGCTGGCCGGGAATCTGACAGCTGTCACCACAAAACGCTGTCTTCCTGAACACTGCAGTAGGCTACAACACACGCCTGTCTGCAAAACATTGACTCTTAAGCAAGAACATTGCCCAGTGTGACCACGAGACAGATCTGCTTAGCTCCACCTCCAGCTAACAGGACCCCAGCCATTTGTCCCAGCAGTCAAAACTGTCAAAACTGAATACAGCAGCTAAGAACACGACTGCTACGACCAGCATCTGAGCCTACGTGAGACAACGCGACAGGCACCAAGGGAAGATGGCATCAACGCCAGAAAATCTTTCCCCTCAGATATCCACATCACACTGTGAGTCACCACCCAAATGCTACAGCCTTCTTCCGTACAGCGATTGCTCGATTCAGCGGACTCTACAGACCGCCGGAAAACAGCCAAGCACCAGAAGGCAATAAAGAGTAGCAAAGTGATTGTCCAGCTGCCCCATGCCAAGGGGGGACGTCTGACTGACCAAGGTGAACAAACATACAGTGGTGTATGGGAGCTGAACACGCAGCGACATCACTGTGTGGGAGTGATCTGAGATCAGTGCAGGCCAACACTGAGGACACCTGTGCTCTGAACTTAACCTGGAATAGACAATGCAAAACCTGCTACGTCATTCACCAAAAGGGGTCACTGTTCGGCTCAAAACACAGTGTGGCTAAAACCCTAATGCTGCACACACATTCAATGGAATACGTGAAGCAGTGCCCACTCTAGAAGCCACACCCCCTTTCTGAAAAGTAATCTTTTGCAGTGTACATACCATTCAGGTATTTCAAAGACTTTAAACAATTCCGTCATGAAGAGCCTAAAGGAAAATGGCCACTCAGAAATGGTGCCAAGCTGCTCTCCACATATGACGATGATGCAGAACTAATGTCATGTACAAGGCTCTCAGCAGAGCCCAGCACCCAGATGACAACAGCTGCGCTGCACAAGCCATCCAGCGATGTGCCAAGCACACCAGAAGACAAAGGGAATCACAGAGACCTGCCACCACTGTGTGATGTTTATAACTGTCAATGCCTGCAGACCAAGGATCCCACGCACACAAACCCATGTGCTCATAGACCCAAGAGCGAGGCAAGACACGCCCAGAGCAGGTACCTAGTGGAAAACGACAAGCCTTTCCCACTGCAACACCTTAAGCCGGGCCACCTGACATCACAGCACGAGTGACGGCAATCGGATCAACCCTTGTGTCACAGCAAGTCGCAAGAACTCCCTCTGAAAATTACTAACCTGCATAGACTCAAAGTAGGCTAAGCTCAGTTTCAAACAACACCACTCAGTTTGAAACAGACGAGCATCAACAACTGTTCCAGACAAGCAGTGCCATCACAATAAGAACATTTACATGCTATTCGTGGAAAAACAGTGAAAGGCCCAGAAAAACTGAGGGATTTTGTGGCTGCCTAAGGTTTTCAACAACAAAAAACCCACCCACCCAACCCAAGCATCGCTTCTAAGCCACAAGCAAACCCCTCACGCTGCTACGCCGCCTGCATCACACCCATGCACACTGGCTCCACCTACAAAATAGCTCTGCTAAAGCAGCCTCTGCCAATGCTGACACTCAACCTTGCACTGTCCGACCACACTAAGGCACTAAGCCGAAAACAACTCAGTGATGTCACACACATGCCACATCTAGATGACACATCCTCACATTTGTTCCTGATAACCAAACACCGCCACAGCTCCCAGCTTTCCAGGAACAAAGGGGGGTCATTGCTGATGTATGCCCAAGATGCACCGTGCAGAATACACCAGAGTACCAAAGCCACTACCAACGCAAAAGTGGCGCACTGCCAAGCATGCAGTGACAGAGGACATCAGAATATGCTAAGTTTGATGCCAGCTCGAAACCAGCGGATTTCAAACGACACAGCCTCTCTACGATGCAAAGCAGTCAGTCGACGAGAAACATCTGTGAACGTTTACCACCAGATGGCACCAGAAACGACACCCGTGTCAACTAAGAGACCACCCGTGTCACCACCTACACTGCTCACCAGTACTTCAGTGAAACATGCCCGAGTGCGACACCTGCATCCAAAGAGCGCAGGAAGCCAAAAGCATGCCGCAGCCAGCGAGATTCACAATAGGAACTGTGAACCAGCGTGTCTCGGACATCCAGCCCTGCCACTCACCAGGACCAACTGGAGACTCAGCAGAGTACAGAGAACGGCATCCTTCAGCCTAAAGCAGCCAACGGCCTGCAATGGCAGAGAAAGGAACAGCAGGACCGCGACAAATGGACAACTCACATCCAGCCTGGACAACCAGGAGCTGAGCAGCATCGTCTTCTCCTTGGCCCACACCCTCAAGGGCCTCAGACAGGAGGTAAATGAACTGAACCTGCAAGTCTCCGAGTACCAAAATTAACCGACACCCACAAGGACAGCTGGACACGCCTGCTTTTCCAGAACAGAGTTTCTGATGCTAACAAAGAGCTCCTTGAATGAAACTCCACTGAGAAGTACTGAAAGGTAAACTTCTGACTCCTTGCCCAACGCAACACCGCATTAGACTTCCTAAAAGGAAAAAGCATCCCATGAGACCAGCCGACACCTCAGGAGCAGCCAGACAATGTTGAATGGAGCAACGGGCCCACAGGCCCAACAGCAAAACCCCTACAAACACAACTCAGACCCGCTCAAGTCAGTGTCGACACCCCCAACATCAGACGCCTGATGACATTTGAGCAAAACAGCGGGATAACAGACACCTGCTGCCCTCCTGCACCCTAACCGGGTCCATCGGAAACTTCTTTACACTACAAAATCTTTACGACAATTCTCTGCGAACCCTGGAACTACCTGCCCTCTCACAAGTGAGAGTCCAACCAGCGATTCCAGACTGCAGGGACCACAGATACTAGATAACAACCACCTGACACAGACCAACCTGGGTCAGGATGACAAGTGACAGTGCCTCGACACCTGCTGCACAAAGCTCGAGGACCCATACCTTGCCACTGTCTATATTATCACACCTGATAACGTCGACCACGGCACCACAGCCACTCCTTGAAGCACCAACCTCCAGAGAGCCACCTCTCTCTTCCAGCCAGGAGTGCCGGGTGCATGCCTGATTGTTCCGCACCTTTGACGTCGCTCGCTGTTGTCTGTTGGACGGACAACAACGTTCGAAAGAGGGGATATGTAGTGCATGGAGCCAATCAGACATGAAATAACTAGTTATATTCCTTAAATGACTTCTCCCCCATGATTAACACCTATGTGCTATGAGCCAGACCTTTGTTCACTATCCAACTCATCCCCCCACCATCAAGATAAGACTCTTACAGAAATGCAGATACACTTTCCTTATTCAGACATACAGTCCCACATACAGTTATATAGAAATGTACACATATCAATGTGTTACCTTTTCTTATATCGTTGTTTCTGTTATGTATGTCGGCCTCAAACATTAATCCGCAATAGGTGAATCATTGTGCATGCTAAGACTCACGTTTAGAATCACTCAGTCAACCGAGAAGATTCATAGATCATGTTTGGTGTCTATGAGCAGCATTTATTATTCCCTAAATGTTAATGTTTGTGGCATCTTAATAACTCCTTGCTTTATATGTATTATTGAACTTTTGAAAGTTTTGTGGCCAAACAACCAATCAGCTTCCACATGCGAAACCCCATTGTGAGAGACAAAGACTTTCAATCTTCCCTCCAAAACTCAGATCAACCGGATTGGACAAGGTCCAACTGTGGGCGTGAACGACCTACAGGTTTATAAACCTTCTTCCCTCATCTCTCTCTCGCTCTTGCCTTCGGGACACAAAGACACGTCACCCGCACCTCCCCCCAGATCCATGGGGGGGGGGGGGGGGGTCTCACCTAGCGGAGGAGATGATGAGGCCTGCAATACTCTCAAGGAACTGGAAAGGACTTTCTGAACTGAACACAAACGGAACAATGCACAACAACAACAAGCTTGCAAGTATCCGTCCTTTCTACAAACGTAGATAGCTGCGTTTAAGGCGTTTTATAAAAGAAACGATTTCAGGATGTTCAGAACCGTTTCATTCCTGTCCCTTTGCAAACTCACTTTCTGTCTCTCTCTCTCTCTCTCTCTTACTCTCTCTCTCTCTCACGCGTTCTGTCTATTTGTGTTTTATGTACGTTTGTCTATGTGCGATCGTTTGTAAGTAGAATAGTTTAATAAACAACCATATATTCACATATAATGATTCTCTGTGCTGAATGCTTGCATTACAAAGTCACTTAAACTGTTTCGATCTCATATTGCTACCTTAAGCCCTATTCTGTTCAATTGTTTTAACTCCGTTCTGGTTAGTAAAAACGCGTTGCCGTGACGACGGGCCAACGTCAGAGTAATGGGTATCGCTGAATAATTTGCTGGACAAAGAAACCAGTCGATATCGTTATTACTGTTACTGATCAGAAACTGGAAATTGCGTATATTTAATGACGATTATTATACACGATTTCCTGTGAGTTAAACTACTTTCCCTGACTGAAATGTATGTTTTAAATAACTCATTTCATCCTATTCATTGGTCGTAAGACCTGGTGGAGTTTGCAGTGTATATGTGATGAGAGGAACAGTCTCATACATATACACACATATATTGATCATCTTAAATTCTTTGAGCTAACCAAAATTCTCTACAGTAGTGGATTACATTTTTTGAGTAACTTACCCAACACTGCTAATATCTAAGTGATATTAACGTGTGTGTGTGTGTGTGTGTGTGTGTGTGTGTGTGTGTGTGTGTG
>NC_133364.1:15607036-15732290 GCF_049309525.1 Garra rufa | reverse complement strand
ATATGTTTTATGCATACAGAAAGAAAGAAATATATGTATGATAATGTATATGTATTACATATAGTATAAATCATACACACACAAATTAAATAATCATAAATAATACATGTTAATTAACTATTTTAATTAAACTCTACTATTTTATTTACATTTTTATATAATTATGTTTTATTTATAATTAACATTCCATAACTAAAATACTACTACTTCTACTAATGTTACTGTAATCAAAAATATTGTATAATAATGACAAATACACAGTCCAATAAACAGTATGAGGATTAAGTCTAAATCTAATTAAGCCTAAATGTACATTACAGTTCTGGCAGCATATGTATGTACCTGTCCGACAGCAGGAAGGGGCAGATGTCTGGCACAGGTGGGGTGGTGGGTCTCATCTTAGCCAGAGCCATGATGTGCTCAAAGGTGATGTCCGTCTGAGTGCACACGTCCACCACACACACTTCCTGTAGACTGGTCTGGTTCCGGGCCGAGGTTCCTCGCTTCAACACCTGCACCACGATGGGATCCTTCCTCATGGCCTCCACCGTTCCCTCATGACCAGACTTGGAAAATTCACGGCCATTCACCTAAAGAAGAAGGGGAGCAAACCATTTCAAAACCAGTCACAAAAATGATCAGGCCGTAAAATTTGCATAAAGCATTAACTATGTCATAATACTTTTTTTTATAATTATAGTAATATTATATATTATTTTTTAATAATTAGTATATTATCTTTAAACATACAAAATATAAAGATGTCTAAACTAATGATTTTAAGAGAGTTTCAGATTCTTAAATGCAAGCATGCTTGTGTAGTTCTGATATAAAGATTTCAGAAGAGACCAAACAGTGTTCGTAATCATAGTGTCATCTGACATGTTGCACCTGACACCTGTCAAAGCCGCCCCATCAGAATTCACTCACCCGCATCAGCAGGTTCACTGCCAGACCAATTAAATGAGCTTGTTATAAACTCAGCCTTTCAACCATTTATTTAAGACAGAATCATACCCGAGGGAACACACAAACCCCATTACCTTTATGCCGCAGGTTTGTGAAATAACTGACAGGTCAATTCCCCAGTGCTGAAAATATTTTCGTGATTAGTCCTCAAAGTGTAAACTTATTTTACTGGGCCACAAACACACAGAAACTCAACAAAAATCTATGAAAATAGAATGCAATGCAATGCAATGCAATGCAATGCAATGCAATGCAATGCAATGCAATGCAAAAATAAAATAAAATAAAATAAAATAAAATAAAATAAAATAAAATAATAAAATAAAAATATGTCGTAATATAAAAGAAATATTTAAAGTCAAAGAATCCCATTGAATGTATTTTTAATGCACATTAATTCATGCATATATACTGGTCCACAAACACACAGAAACTCAACAAAAATCTATGAAAATACAATGTAATGAAATCCAAAAAATAAATAAATAAATAAAATAAAATACAATAAAAATAAAATAAAATAAAAAACAATAAAAAATAAAATAAAAAATAAAATAAAATAAAATAAAAATATGTAGTAATATAAAAGAAATATTTAAAGTCAAAGAATCCCATTGAATCTATTTTTAATGCACATTAATTCATGAATATTGTGGATTTGAACAAAAAACTAGGTCACATTGTCATTGTCCACACTGAGACTTCAAGGCTTGAGCTCCTTTACACATGATTTATTCCAGACCTAGCCGTTTTCCTTCAGCTATGTGGTTCCTGTGAGGAATAACTGGATGGCAGTCTAATTACACAGGATTTCTTTAAGATTTCGTACCCTCGTTTCACATTTCTTGTGAATGCGGACAACAAAGAGTGGCCTTTAGATGTTTTCCATCTATTTTCTTTTGTTTTGAGGGCAGCGCTTAGCATTTGGCACCTCGGGCTGTCAGGTACAACTGCTGTTGAACGACCTCAACATTCGACACAACATGACAGGAACCTTTGCTCCCAGACATTCTTCAAGTCATATTCGCATCCTGCGATGTTCCTTACTGGAAGACTGAAGAGCAAAGGATCATCGGGCTAGTTGCGTCTCACCAGATGGGCCAATTAATCCAGCGGTAACTAGGGAACAGTCAAAATATGCACACAGAGATGGAGACTCTCTACCTGCTGAGTCTCTTCTTCAGAGCCGGCTGGGGTCATCTGTGCAGCTAACTCAACAGATGCGGTCCTCGGCACCGAGAATATTGCTTGTGTCTTGTTAAAGCTAGTTATTTTTTATTTGGACACAACATAAGGTAAAGGTCTGGTGATGAAAATAAAGGAAAGCAAAATCTTACACCTACAAAAAATATGGCAGCGATGGAAAAAATAGGAGTAAAGCTATTGCTTCACTGTTGGGATACAAGCATATGGCTGTACGTTTGTGGAAAGACATAATGCATATATATATATATATATATATATATATCGGGCGATGGATATTTACATGCATATTTTCTTTATTTTTTAGATTACCTTTACCATCATGCATTGGTAAAAAAAAAAATAATTTAATTGTTAAATAATTGAAAGATGCTATTAAAGATGTTATCAAACTATAATAGTAATACATTATGTAATAATACATTTAATATTAAATACATAAAATATTCTACAATAAATAATAAAATGCTAAACATTTTTACATTTAGATGACCTTTAATAATATGCAACTCTAATAATTTAATAATACTATTATATCATATTATATTAATGCAAATAAAATAGTAATAAATATATGTGAAATTACATTTTAAATAAAAATACATAAATATTATACAATAAAAAAAATTTTTATTTTAATTTAGATGATGTTTAACAACATGCAGGTCTAATTTAATAACACTATTAAAGATTATAGTAATGTAAATATAATAGCCATAAATAGATATAATAATACATTTTTAAAAATACATAAAAATTATATAATAAATAATTAAATGCAAAACATTATTGAATGCAAAACATTTTTACATTTAGATGACCTTTGACAACATGCAACTATAATAATTTAATAAATCTATTAAAGATTATATCAACGTAAATATAAAAGTATAAAAGAAATAATATAATAAATAATAAAATACAAAACATTATTAAATATAGATTTAAATTTAATTTTTTACATTTGTTAATTTAATTGTTAATTGTTATATGAAAGTAAATACAATAGTAATAAACATATGTAACAATACATGTAATACTTAATTAATAAAAATTATAAAAATAATTAATATAGCCTTTAAACTATAAAATAATAAATAAAAAAAAAAGTGTGTGTTACCTAGATTGTTAATATTTGCCATAACATGACAATAATTATTGGCTTATTGGTATTGGTCACAAATTTAACAAAAATGCACCAGTATAATCAATAACAGACCCACTCAGATATCTGTATTGAATCAGTAGACTTTTAACATAAATAAAACATGCCATGAAAATAAGCATGCCATGGTTGGTTTTCAAGGTTGGCTACTTGTTTTATGCTCACAACATTTGTTACTTCCTGTCACTTTCCTAAGAAAGTGGTTTAAAATCAGTTATAGTCAATGAATAGCCACCGGTGGAGAAACAGCCCATTGATTTCTATAGATTTAGATCTTGTCTAAAAGATCAGCAGGTGAAGAAACTCTGAAGTTCACGTTGGTTAACGCTGATCCAGTGCGATATGAATTTAAAGGTCATTAACGTCAATGAAACGTGGCCGGCGCACCACAAAGCTCCACCAACCCACATCCACATTCCACCTCAATACATGACTCTGAAAAGGTCAGGTGCCACCTGGATAACAAGGTCTGAAACTGGAATGTAGCGCAGTCACCTCAGACCCGTCATATTGATTTCAGACTTACAATAGCAGCTCTGCCTCAAGAGGACCACATAGTACATCTGAATGCTGAAGTGGAGAGTACAATGTGTGTGTGTGTGTGTGTTGTCAGAGCTGTCATATTTGGGTCAGTTCTCATCAGGTGACACATATCTACAGGCTTGTTTATTTTCTCCAAGCTGAATGATTTTGCACAGGTGAGATAAGCACAAAGAAGTGATAAGACTGCATGTGTGTTATGTGTGTGTGTGTGTGTGTGTGTTTAAACACATGTGGCATGTGAGATAAGAATTGGATGAGAACCTCTTGGCCAAACGGCGGAAAATGCAACAGCTACAGGCAGACGCACACACAAATAGCATTACGTCAACCCAAAAAGTGCCGAAGGTTGTTGAGAAAACTGACAAAGGAGCTAAATGTCGATGAAAGGCGCCTGTCTATAGTCTTTTATATGGCACATTTGTAAGAAAGTCACACTTTGAGTTGTTCAACACCGTGAATCCAAAAGAAATAAAGCCATGAGAGCATAACATAGTGAAATCCCACCTGGGAAGTGTCAAACAATCAGAAAGGATTCTTCAGGGTATTATGTGTGAGCAAAAACACAATATCTGAAACGGTGCCATTCACAACACCAAAAACATCTTAGCTTTATTAGGGTTGTGCCGATAGACGGTGCAATTGTCTGACAAAAATGGCTCACAAAAATCACAATGTTGAGCCCTAGAGGGAATAAATACGAGATGGGAGAAAAAAAATACAGTTGAAATCAAAAGTTTACATACATCTTGCAGAGTCTGCAAAATAAGAGGGATCATACAAAATGCAAGTAATTTTTTTATCTATTATATCTATAGACTTATTTTGTCTTCTGAGAAACATGTAAGTATCTTCTGAATCATCTGAAGGGCAGTACTAAATGAAAACAAATATGATATTTAGGCGAAATAAGAAAAATGGACACATTTTCATCCTGTTCAAAAGTTTTCACCCCCGGTTCTTAATGTAATCGTATTTCCTTCAGAAGCATCAGTGAGCGTTTGAACCTTCTGTAATAGTTGTATATGTGTCCCTCAGTTGTCCTCAGTGTGAAAAGATGGTTCTCAAAATCATACAGTCATTGTTGGGAAGGGTTAAAATAAACAAAAATGCTGAAAAACCAAAGAATTTCTGGGACCTGAAGGATTTTTCTGAAGAATAGCAAGCAGTTTAACTGTTCAGGACAAACAACAATCACTAAACAAACAAACAAAAAAAACAAAAACAGCTGTGGGTCATTCAGGTAACAACACACTATTAAGAATCAAGTGTATGTAAACTTTTGAACGGGGTTATTTGAATAAATTCAACTATTTTCTCTTGAGGACTATATGTCCACACTCTTTTATGTGAAATCTCTTATTCAGGTCGGTACTAAATAAAAAATAACATGCATTTTGTATGATCCCTCTTATTTTGGTAAAATAATCAACATTTTGCAGATTCTGCAAGGTGTATGTAAACTTTTGCTTTCTACCGTATTTTTTAATACTTTCTCTCGCAATTATATCGTTGGCTAATTATACTGTATACAAATTGCAGGCATCAGGGAGCTGTTATTAATATGTGTATATTATATCACATATTTCACTGATTATTGCTGCTGAAACTATACTATACTACTATAGACTGCCAAAAGTTATAACAAATCAAGAAGAGTGCAAAAAACTGTCTTGAGGAACAAATGCTGTTTGTATTTAATATTACTTTTGTATTAATGTTACTTGTATGCACCATGGGTCTGAGAGTAATGCACTTTCAATTCTCTGTATGTCCTGTACATGTGGCAGAATTGACAATAAAGTCGACTTTGACTTTGACTAATTCATTTTCTTCATTAGATTTTACTGGGAGACTGATAACTAACTCGCCGTGTCGTTAACTATTCAGATATTCAAAAAGAGACTATTAACTATTTGCATATGCTATTTTCCATGTCGTCTCTGTGCTGATTAATCAACGTGGCAAGAAATTAATGAGAGGCAATTAGTCCCCCAACGAAACGCATGACTGAGGGAGAGATGAGGAGAGGAAAAAGTGCAAGGACTTTCTGAATAAGTGAAATTTGGTGCAAATTACTGTCGATGTGTGGCAGCAAAAAGAGTTTTGTCTCATTATAAAGTAGAATCCAAGCATACTAAACAGATTGCAAACAAACAAGCAAAGCGAGCAGTTTAGTCATGATAATAACTTGGGGTAATTAATTAAAATCAGACTCTATGGCACGTACCCACATTATCCACCATTATGAAATGAAACAATTATAAGTTTGACAAACCTTAAACTGAACAAGCAACATTTTTTTTCTAAATTAAACTGCCACTTTTTCTCAGTTAAAACAGGAATGATCAAAATACCTAAATAAATTTAAATATATTTGATATTGAATAACACTGAAACCTTATTTCATATTTAAATATTCAGTACTTAAAAATGCTATAATAACTCTTTATCCATCCAATGACATTCGGTGTTATTTTAGTATTATATACTATTATATTTTTTTCTATTTTGCTTTTTTCTTTTTCTTTTAATTTTAGTTTAAGTTTTAATAATTTCTGTTATTTGCTAATTAGAATTTATTCTAAAGATACATATAAACAATGACATTGTGTTATTTTAGTATTATTTATATACTATTTTTTATTTAGCTTTTTTGTTTTTATTTTAGTTTTAAGTTTTAATATAGTTATGTGCCTCTTTGATATTTTTCTTAAGATAAATATTCATAGGGGAGATATTTATCCATTTAATCACATTCATAGTTATTTTAATTATTTATTATTTAGCATTTTAATTTTAGTTCATGTCTTAATAATTGTGTTATTTATCTCTTTAGTTTTTTTCTAAATATAAATATTATTTAAATAACAAATACAGTATTTAAAAATGCTAAAATATATATGTTCTTTGATTTTTTTCTAAAGATAAATATTATTTATTAATGTATTTATTTTCCATTTAATTATATTTAGTGTTATTTTAGTATTATTTATATACCATCATTTTCTAAATATTTTGCTTTTTGCACTCATTTTAATCTTAGTTTAAGTTTTAGTAATTATGTTATTTGGCTCTTAAATTTTTTTTCAAAAGATAATTATTATTTAAATAACAAACACAAATAGTTTTTAAAAATGCTAAAATAACTCCTTATCCGTTAAATGACATTCAGTGTTATTTTAGTATTTTTATTATTATTATTTTACTATTTTTGCTTATTTTTTGTTTTCATTTTATTTTTTATTTACATTTTAATAATTTTGTTTTTAAAAATGCTAAAATAACTGTTTATCCATCCAATTACACTGTGTTATTTTAGTTTTTTTTTTTTTACTACTTTTGCTTTTTGTTTTCATTTTATTTAAATAAGTTATCATTTTAGTTTAAGTTTTAATAATTTTGTTATTTGCCTCTGCTTTACTTCTACAGATTCCTATTTATTTGGATTCATTTTTTAGTTCAGCTTTAGTTTTACTAATTTCAGTACTTTAATATAAACCTAATTATTTCAGTAATTTGCCAAGTCAACATTTCTAATATTCATTTAGGTTTCACATCTAATATTAAAATTTTATTTCAGCTTCATTTCGGTTACCAAACATTATTTATAACAGTTTTATTTCAGTTTTAATTGTTTTTTTAACTGATGGTAGGTGTGGAGAGTTTTTAGGGAAACCTGTTTGGAATCTTGCAACTCCGCTATTTCAATTAAATGCTATTACAAACTTTACCTTAATTATTCTAAACTGAATTATACTATAGAAATAAGATGTAACACCTTGGAAGGCGTAAGCATTTGCAAGTACAGGCCTTCCCCCACCTTGTCCTTTTTTTTTTAACACGCATATCACATACACAGTATTCTGTGATTACACAGTATCACCTTAGAGATTCAACCGTCTCCGCTGCCATTGCTTATGCATGTGCTTGTGCGGTAAATTAAAATTCCTCTTTAGGGACAAAGAATTACTCCTTAAAGAGGTTTCTGGTGGCAATATGCCACTGCCTTATTCTGTGGGAATCAGGAGGTGGGAGTTTGACTACACAACACAACGCTGACAGAGTTCACCCTGCAGACAAATGTCTACCTTTCACAACATAATTAAATTCTCCATTAGCACCAACCTCGGTTTGATCCTCCGAGCGGTATAAATGCCTCTCATTCTTCTCTATTTTCAGGTACAAAAATAAATAATGCATTGGAAATAACATGCACATATATCACAGAGAGCTGTGTATGTCTAACTAATGAGTCCTTCAGCAGGACCCAGCCAAGGATGACATGGGTTATGACAAACTGCGTCAACAAAACGTTTATTTAGTCTCAGCGCCTCACTACAATAACCAGACGCAAGCAGTCTCAATATGTACAATCATACCACATGCTGTCATAGAGTACATCATGTGTACTGAATCTAGACGCAGGGAATTGTTTTTCCATTATAGTCTACAGGAGTGAGAATAAATGAAATATTCTTAGAATGAGAACAGATTTTTGACAGGGTTGTCTCGCTTTGTCCACATCGCCTGCTCTATTTCCAGGCCTTGAACCTAACATGTTGGGGCTTGTTGCTCTTTCTGGTCAGTGTTGGATTTCACTAGGGTTTCTGTGGCACTAGAAATTGCAAAAAAATTACTTCAAATAGGTTTTCCGCTCCTAGACTCGCACCATTGATGAAGCCAATCACTGTGTCTGAAATCTACTATATAATATGTGAAAAACAGTGTGCCAAAAGGCTAGTTTGTCTAGGGAGGTGCCCTAAAACTTGAATCTGTATTTGGAAAGACACAGAAATTGAATAACACATTATATGGAGTCACTAAAGGGACATAGCCTGCTACATTAAAGTACATAACATTTCACTTGCCGGCCGCATAAATAGAGTAAGGAAACATGACTGATATGACAATGGTAAATGATTTAGATCCTGAGCACCAATGACAAACAACCATTCTTGTAAAATGTGTGATAAGATCTGCAGCTCCATAGTAAACACAGAGTATGAGTGAAAGTGAAAGTAAAAAGCAAATGTGCATTCAAAAACGATTTCAATGCCCCACATATTAATAGCAGCTCCCTAATGCAAGAAATGTATATACAGTATAATTACAATGATACAGAATATGGGGATGATGGTCAGATGCCAATGGGCGATTGGCCAGGATGCTGGGTTTACACCCCTACTCTTTTTTGAAAGACATCCTAGGCTTTTTAACGACCACAGAGAGTCAGGACCTCGGTTTAACGTCTCATCCGAAAGACGGAAGTGAAGTGAATGGAAGTGAAGCGACACAACTGATGGCACAAATCTAATGGTGTGTGCACACTATAAGTGAACTTAATTATTCGCACAAGCAGATTACATACAAAGTCAATTCTAACGTGAATAGACGCGATTGTCGCAAACGTGTGATATCGTGTCTTCCATAAAGGTTGAAAAATTTCAACTTGAGCAGAAGATTTGCATGACACTTTGACACTGGACACGTCCAGACATGTTCGGTTGTATCAGAAAATGGAGGAAAGCATTAAACAATGATTTTAATCACGAGTGACATGCAAAACATCCCACAAGTAATCTATAACACAAAGAGAATATTTGCTTCACGTTTGGTGTGCACACAGCATTCATTTCATTCATTTAGCCCATGTTCATACTACAGTAGTCAACATTTGAAGTGGATCAAAACATTATCAAATTTGTCCTAAAACCAAAAAGAATACCCGTTTTTATCTGACAAAAACGATCCATCAAATGTTGACTATTCTACTTTAACCTTACTTATTTGACAGTTGCGTAGCAAGTTCCTACTAGACTATCACCTACTAGACAGTAGGGCTGCCTTAAACTAAAAAAAAATTGTGGTTGACTAGTAGTCGTTCATTTTAAGCATTAGACGACTATTAGTTGCATGTGTATTAATAAACCATATAAATCATAATAATGAGTCTTTAATTGCCTACATAGCCTAATAAGTGCTTAAGCGCACCAAAAAAAAGCTTGCCACAGCGCACCAGCGGATAGAATAATTATGATTGTGTAACGGAAAACAGCATTACGTTTTAATAATGTATTGATAAACTAGTGCTTTCTTTGTTTTCGTCTTAAGAGATAAAGTTGGCGACACAGATTCGTCATCTCCGCAGTAGTGATGTGCTTGTATGCATGTTTCATACAGATTAAATAATCTGAGAATATTTGTTTTCAATTTAATTAGGTTCATTAAAAAGTAGACATATCACTCGCTATAGATATACTTTTCATGTCTGTAAGGCAAGTATACACAGAGTTTTAAAGTTTCGCACTCAAGCGCAATGTTTTGTTGTTATTCTGAGTGCACACAAATAAACGTAGAGTCTTTACAGATTCGAAAGATGTATTACTTTTATCTGTATGACCAAAAATGACAGAGTATTTTAAGAGCAAGTGACCACATGTCATGCAGTGAGTGCGCTACTGTTCAGCTTCCACACTCCACACAGACACTTGAATAGTGCCATGTAAAATTTCTACTACATACATCTTTCAGATGAAAAGCCATATTTGAGGTCCATGAATGATAGGTGAGCATTTGGATGTCCAGCCTGATGTACTATATTACCACATAGACCAGCCGTAAACGATGTGTACCATATATTTTTATGGCAAAAATGCAAGTCTGCAGCATTTAGTCTCCCAAATGTTTTGAAAGAATTTTAACACTGAAAAATTACACATTTCAGCTTTAAATCTACCAACCTTCAAAACCACTGATCCTTACTAAAGCAAAAAAACTGGACCAAGGCCTGAATTTAGCTATTGGTTTTGCTGTGCAGTTGAGTTCACTTCAAGGTTCACCAATAAATGTCATGGCGAAAATGCTGTGGAACAAGCCGACATTAATCATAACCATCACCACAACAGAACAAGGCTATGCAATACAACAATAAAAGCAGGGAAGACCTAAGGTTCAGGGTTAAACCTGCCTTTTTTGTACATGCTGACGCTCACTTGACCTAATGCTGAAATCTACTGATTGTTCCTGAAGGGCATTGAACCTGGTGTCTAAGCCTTAAAATGCCTCAGGAATCAGTCAAGCGAGCCGTGGAGAGTTATGGGTACTGCAGTCAGGCTGAGAGAGAGAGGGAGAGAGGGAAAGACAGATCTGAAGGTGATTTGTGGTTTCAGTGGGTATGCTTCATTATTTCAGCTGATTTCGCTGGTAGGAGTGTCCCACCATGCCTCACTAATGACTTTAATGAAGGACTCTTCTCTAGAGAGACGCCAGCTCTATTCCAAAGCCTAGTGAGCTAGCTTTTAAGGCAGCATAGTAACAGTCACAGTACCTCAAGTGATTGTTTTGGAATGCTCTACGTAGGTAGCAACTTAATGTGCCACACAAATCAACTCACATTTGATTTTGATACATTTTGATGTTAACATGCGTTTATGTATAAGAGACTGCAATCTTTAGCTTCTTCTGTGGCGTTTCAGCAGATGACGTAGGACAGAGCATAGCACAAGCTCCAATGAGAATATGCTAGTCTCCCGAGAACCAAGTTTTGTTTACAGCAAAGGAAACCGAGTCTTCTCTTGGCTTATATCGAAATCCTCTGACATATTTCTTTACAAATCCTTTTTTTTTTTTTTTACTTCTAATTCATGAATGGTGTTGTGTTTTGCTTTCTTAACTGCGCTTCCACATATTTTTTCTGTATATTTTTCTTACACAAACGCAGCACTTCACTTCAAAAGTGGAGCACTTTTTATGATGGATGTATGCACTTTATTGGACTTCAAAATCTCAATGCTTATTCACTACTATTACAGAGCTTGGAGGAGCAAGGACATTGTTTAATATAACGCCGATTGCATTCAACTGAAAGAAGACAGTGTTATACATCTAGGATGTCTTGAGGATGAGTAAATCATGGGGTGATTTTTTTTTGGATGAACTATCCCTTTAAGAAAGATGCAAACAGATGGATTCAGTGTTGTAGTAAGCAGTCTAATGTAGTGGCTTATCTTCCACTGTGAAGTTCATTCATGTGTCTCCCTTTCAGACTGACTCTAATAGATGCAGTGCGTCCGGTGCCAGGGGCTTATTGTCTGGTACTTCCTCCTACACACATTACCCACAGATTAACCTTACATCTGCCATCATTACAGGCAGGAACAGCACAAACAATAGCCATATGAATGGACAAACACACACATACACTAAGTACCAATATTTCTAAATTAAATCAAGGGAGCTGTACAGTAACTGCTTTATAATCCAATGCATCCGAGTTCAGAAGGAGGTCAGAGCTTGTAGCAATGACTTTCATAGATTTTGACAATGCATAAAGATCTGTTCTGAGTTCTGAATTTAAAGAGATAGTTCACCCTCATGCCGCTCCAAACTCGTAAGACCGTCGTTCATCTTTGGAACGAAATAAAGATATTTTTGATGAAATCCCAAAGCTTTATGACCCTGCATAGACAGCAACGCAACTACCACATTCAAGGTCCAGAAAAGTAGTAAGGACATTGTAAAAATTCATATCTTAATTTGTGTTCTGAAGATGAACGAAGGTCTCACAGATTTGAAACGACATGAGGGTGAGTAATTAATGACAGAATTTCATTTCTGGGTGAACTATCCCGTTAATATGCTAAATAACCTGAGGGAGGTCTTGTTGTTAGCAAAGCAGAAAGACTCCTGTTGTTGTACTTTTCCACCATAAAAGCACAGAAAGTGGTATTGCACACTGGTGTGCCAATCCAAACACATTTCTAGACAAAAACACACAAATCAAAGTGCACATTATTGTGTGTGGATCTTTTGTCTTGCATCCCACGTCTGTGGATCCAAAGCCTGATGAATGTGTCTGGCAGTAGCGCGTGGGCTGGCACGGGTCGGTCATGCTCTGCGTGTAGCTAATTCACCACTACAGGTGTGGCACATGGCGGCCGCCACCACTCATCCAAAACAGACATCTGCTCGCCATCAAATCTGAAGCCTAATATTACGATTAATCAAATATGAAACCCTGCACCTTCCGAGTAAAACCAGGTACACTGTGCGAGTACTTCAATGTGTGAACGACAGATTTAAATCTAATTATAACAACCCTTTAATGAGCTACCAGCCGTGAGATTTTTTCTCTCTCTCTCTCCCTGAATGTGTGTGTAATTCCCGGCTCTTCCTGTTACACGCCAATTAGCATTATTCCTCATGTGTGGAGTCGGATTCCGCTAGGCGGATAGAAGAAATAACACACGCCTTCACACCTGAACAGTCTTCAAGAGCACGTTAGATGTGTGCGAACGGACATCTAAACACACGCTTGCTTAAAGATGAGTCTCTAACTCAAACAGACCCATAATGCACGCCACACTGGGTTGTTTTGCAGTGCAATTTAGCTCCATTCAGCCTGTCGGCAGTCAGTCAGCGCCTGCTTTTACAGTTGCTCAACGGATGACTTCAAGTATGAATTGGG
This sequence comes from Garra rufa, assembly GCF_049309525.1. NCBI lineage: Eukaryota > Metazoa > Chordata > Actinopteri > Cypriniformes > Cyprinidae > Garra > Garra rufa. Next base: position 15,718,944 of record NC_133364.1, on the reverse strand, counting down.
CATAATTGGCTAATCAGAAATAGACATGGAAGAATTTGAATGAGCAAAATGACAGAAAAAATATTTCTCGTAGGATAGAGGACAAGGATAGGGACACACTTGTGACTCCATTAAATCAATATTTATCATTGCAGATGTATTAATATAATATAAGAATAGAGTAGAATAGAATAGAATAATTGTTGGATACATGTGTACTAGATTGTCTAAGCTTAATAAACTTAATATATATCTTAACATATGTGACCCTGGACCACAAAACCAGTCATAAGGTTAAATTTTACAAAACTGAGATGTACAAATCATATGAAAGTTCAGTAATTAAGCTTTCTATTGATATATGGTTTGTTAGGATAGGACAATATTTGGCCGAGATACGTCTATTTGAAAATCTGGAATCTGAGGGTGCAAAAAAATCAAAATTCTGAGAAAATCACCTTTAAAGTTGTCCAAATTAAGTTCTTAACAATGCATATTACTAATCAAAAATTACATTTTGATATATTTACAGTAGGTATTTTACAAAAAATCTTCATGGAACATGATTTTTACATAATTTCCTAATGATTTTTGGCATAAAAGAAAAATCAATAATTTTGACCCATACAATGTATTTTTGGCTATTGCTACAAATATACCCCAGCGACTTAGGACTGGTTTTGTGGTCCAGGGTCACATATGTGACCCTGGACCATAATAACCAGTCATAAAGGTTTTTTGAAATTGAGATTTATACATAATCTATAAATAATAAATAAGCCTTCCAATGATGTATGATTTGTTAGGATAAGATAATATTTGGCCAGGATACAACTCTGGAATATGAGGGTGCAAAAAAATCAAAATATTGAGAAAATTCGTCTTTAAAGTTGTCCAAATGAAGTTTCATGCATATTACAAATCAAAAATTAAGTTTTGATATATTTGCGGTAGGAAATTTACAAAATATCTTCATGGAACATGATCTTTACTTGATATCTTAATGATTTTTGGCATAAAAGAAAAATCAATAATTTTGACCCATTCAATGTATTTTTGGCTATTGCCACAAATATACCTGTGCTTTGTGGTCCAGGGTCACATATGTGACAACTTCTCTATATGACAAGTAGCCTGGTCTCTTCTATATTCTTTAATAGTCCAATGCTGTTTATCAAAGCAAACAATGGGACACAAAACTGCTAATTTCCTGTAAAGGATCTCCTCTAAGACTTGAACCCTACTGATGTTTCAGAGAGCGGATCTGGTTACAGTGAGGAGACTCCACGGTGTGCCCCACAGATGGGCCGCTTGATACTTAATCCACAAACGGACGGCGCAGGAGACCTCAGAGAGCTGCTAATGACTTTTCAAGCACGCTAGAAACCCAACTCAAGTTTGATAGTGTCACAGTATTGGATGAACATACAGAACCCTTCCAAGATGCGCAAGTTTAGACTCAGTGAGTGACAAGCAATGACAAGGGAATGAGATCTACAGGCTTCAATATGACATTTACACAAATACAGACCAGTTATTGCTTCAACAAATTACAACCAAATACAGATATGAATGACTGGGTGTTTCTTCAACCATGAGCAACTCATATTATATTATCTCATTTAAAATAGGGGTCGACTGATTATCGGCGCCGATATTAAGCATTTTATGGTTATCGGTATCGGCCATTTTCAAAACAAATTTGGCTGATAAAATAATTTAAAAAGCATTTAAAGAAAGTTTTTGTGACAGCCCTTTCATTTTGACACCAGAGATATGTATCGGTTCAAAATATCGGTTATCGGTCTACTTGATCTTGATCAGTATCAGCCCTCAAAAAGACATATCAGTCATTCCATATTTTGAAATTATCTTTTTTTTTTTAAGGTAATGAACCTGTGGGAACTTTTCCGCAAGACGCAAAATACATAGGGCCATGTACATTTTGTGACATACTCAATGTAAAATGTCCACTAAGTGGCACTAAAAGAGTGTTTTTTTTCCCCCAGAACAAATAAACATACATACGGTACATTTTATGTGACAATGGTTTTGTATGTCACCGAAATGTCCGTTGAGTGGTGCTATAACTCTAATGCTCTGTGACATTTTAAAATAATGTAGCATCTGCACTACACCTAAACCTACCCGATAATATGAACAAAAGCGAATGTGACAAGAAAACGCAATCACAAGCAAGCCGTTTTAGCTTGTTTTTTGATCTGTCATCTTTCAGCTCTTTCATCATATAGATAATACCGTTTTTAAAACAATAAATACAAAAATGTACGAATATTTCAAGGATTTTAATATTTAAAGGACTAGCTCACTTCCAGAATAAAAAATTCCTGATAATTTACTATGTCAAGATGTTCTGTAAGGTAAGGTCTTTCTTCGTCAGTCAAAAAATTTTTTTCGAGGAAAACATTCCAGGATTTTTCTCCATACAGTGATATGCATTTGTGGTTAAAAAGTATATAAATGTATTTTTTTTTTTTTTTTAGAAAATGACCAATCATTTTGCTAGATACTAGATAAGACCATTATTTCTCAGCTGGGATTGTTTAGATCCCTTAGAAGCTGCATTGAAACTGCAATTCGGACCATCAAACCATTGGCCACCATTAAAGTCCACTATTTGGAGAAAAATCCTCGAATGTTTTCCTCAAAAACCTTAATTTCTTTTCGCCTGAAGAAAAAAAGACATGAACATCTTAGATGACATAGGGGTGAGTAAATTATCAGGATTTTTTTATTTATTCTGAAAGTGAACTAATCTTTTAAGAGTCTGTCAGAGCAGTACAACAACATAATCCACACATAAAAGGATGCATGGATGTTATTAAAAGAACCTGACTACAAGATCAACACATTTACAAGGAATGTTTGAGTGATATCAGCTTATCATTGCTGTTGAATTAAGGATGTCACAGCGTGCTGGTGTCAGACTCAGAGGAAATGACCTGGGCCAGTTTGTGTCTCACACTGACAGACTGTCACTCACACAGGGGGCCGAGGCCAGCCAAGAGGAACAGACAGGAGCAGTGACCTCCCTGTATGTGTGTCTGTGTGTGTGTGTGTGTGTGTGTGTGTGTGTGTGTGTGTGTGAGATGTGATGAAAGGTGAAATGCATCCAATCCTGTCTGCTATTGCCAGATGTAAGACAGCATGTCCACAAAGACACAAGGTCTCTCTCTATATAACAGTCCATTCAAGTGTACAAACAGTGTGAAGTAATATCAAAATTAGTCTCTGATAAACACTGCAATTTCAGCCTCCTATAATTCCTCAGCCTTCTGCTCTGTTTTCTCTCAGAAAATGTCTCACCTTTGCAAGAACAAAAGAACAGACAGAAAGTGAGGTGGGGGAGGGGTATCATCCACGTTTCGTGTGCCGTACAGACACAAGAAGCCACCGAGATCCATTCCTGTGCCTTAACCTTCCACACAGACGCTTTATTATTTGATCCGCATAACAACCTTACCAAGTAACTGCGCTACTGCTGAACTGCAGCGCTCACAGATTGTTTTAATATTGCAGATACATCACACACAACTCATAAATTATCTGAATTTGTCTGAAGAGCTCTCGAACTGTAATTCTCCCCAATACACTGGCAGCTGCACAACGCACACGTTATTTCCTCCCTGGGTCCTCGGCCAGATTGGATATTAGGAATCGTCATCTAGACGTATGTACCTGCTAATTGTGTGTTAATTACAAATGGATCAATCCACAATCCTCCAGTGGACTATAAACCTGCTATATAGAGCCAATCAATGTAGAACAAATCAACGAAAACAACCTAATTTGAAGAATGCGAATTGCCATTTGAAACCACTTTTAATAGCTCAATGTATTTTAGATTGAAATATGATATCCGGTGTGCAATTTTGGTAAATTTTTATTTATAGGAAATCAATAATTTGATAAATACGTAAATAAATCCAAAACAACCTAAAGTCATGAGTAGCACAGGTTTATTTGTAGCAATAGCCAACAATACATTGTATGGGTCAAAATAATCGAATTTTCTTTTATGCCAAAAATGATTAGGATATTAAGATCACGTTCCATGAAGATCTTTTGTACATTTCTTACCATAAATATATCAAAACTTAATTTTTGATTAGTAATATGCATTGTTAAGAACTTAATTTGAACAACTTTAAAGGCAATTTTCTCAATATTTAGATTTTTCGCACCCTCAGATTGCAGATTTGCTGTATTTCGGCTAAATATTGTCCTATCATAACATATCCATACATCAACAGCAAACTTATTTATTCAGCTTTTAGATGATTTATAAATCTCAATAAAAAAAAAAAAGACCCTTATGACTGGTTTTGTTTGGTCCAGCGTCACAATGAGATGTATTCATGAATTGCCATTTTTAAAAGAGTAATTTCATGTATTTCACACTGATATTCATATTCAGTGTGGGGGGAAAACAATTTAGCTTGATTTTATCCATAGAAAATCAATTGGATTGTGAAAAACAAAACTATTTTGTTATTGGCTAATATTATTTTCAGGCCTAAGTGACATCAGTAAATAAGCAAAGTCATTAAACGAGGAAGATTAAATTCGGATTAAATATTGTGCAGACTGAATTGATGAATCGTTCACTATTAGACCAGAAAAATGCATTAAGTATTTTTGGGCTTATGTTGCCTATTTTGCTTAATACGTGAGGCATTAACCTGGTTCTTTAGCATTATCAGTGATTTTAATCCAAAGACCGTGACAAAAAACATCTCAGAATGATTTTCTGATTTTTTTTTCAATGCTAGTTCTATCACAATAGTTCTCATCATTAATTCAAGCGAACAGCGGTATGTAGATTTAATGCCCTATGTTTCATTCGTGTAGCACCCATATGTGTGACGGAGGTGCAGCCCCTTTTGACTTGCCAATTGGGCTGACTCACAGAGGATTGCATGATGAAGGAAAGACAAAACTCCATAACTTCTTATAATTACCAATCAGCTCTGAAGCCCAGCACTAATTACACACCAGTGTGTCTAGGGCAGACAAGCAGGTCATCTCCACTGCGGTTCCAGACAAAGAACTTTTATTATCTCTTCTGCTGAAATTGGACAATGATTGTTTTAAAAATGAAAAAGAGATGCTAGGATTGGGTTAAGAATATAAAACGACAAGTTTGGGACAAAGATATCATTTATGCATATTCATAATTTTTGCTTTGTTTGGAGTTCATAATTTCAAAAAGGAGCTGATATGTTAGTCGGCTTGTTCTGAAAGGGCAAAACAATACTAAACTCTTAAAAATAAAGTTTTTTTTACTGGCATCAGTGGCTCTATGAAAAAAAAATGTAACATCCATGGAATCTTTCAAATGCAGAAAAGCTTCTTTATAATTGAAAAGATTCTATAGATTTTTAAAAATGGTTCTTGTAGGAACTGTTCACTGAAAAGTTCTTTGGGGAACCAAAAATGGTTCTATGGCATCACTGCAAGAACACCCTTTATTTTTAAGAGTGTAACTGCAACTTGGCCTACTAAAATGTGTTTAAAAAGGGAGCTGTTAGTTAAAACCTATATGCAATATATCTTCCAGAGTGTCTGGTTGATGCAAAGTATATTTCTACATTGCATGGCTAGTGTGTCTGCACAGGTGGTGTACGGTTTAAGGGAAAAAAATGAGAGTAGAGAGAGGGGCTCATAGTGAAGATCTTCAATCAGAGGGTCTGACTGGTCGAGTGGGTTTGCTATACGGATGTAAAGGTCAAGCCTGCACTTTTTAAAATGAAATAACACAAAAAAGAAAAGGTCACCTTATAATTTCACTTGAGAGACAGTCATACAGAAAGCAGATCAGACAGAAGTGTAAAATCTCATGAAACTCAATCCATCTGAGCGGTAGAGACAGTGACAGCAACGATAATGACCCCGTTGGTACTTCTTGTTACAGTCTGTGATAAGAAAAGATTACCTGAGTGCAAACTTGCACAAACGTATTAAAATTGTGGCCGATACCTAGGAGCTGATATTTTTGTTCATGCTGATAACCAATAAATGGACACCGTTACAACTTAAATAAATGAATAATTCAGCACTAAAAACTAAAATCATTTTAAAATATTTTGAAAAATAAATATTCATTTGTGTTATTCTCAAAACTACCTAGATATAGTGGAAGTCAACAGTTTACAGAATCTGTAAAATGTTAATTGTTTTAACAAAATAAGAGGGATCATACAAAATGCATGTTATTTTGTTGTTTATTACTGACCTGAATAAGATATTTCAAATAAAATATGTTTACATATAGTCGACAAGAAAAAATAATAGTTGAATTTATAAAAATGACCCCTTTCAAAAGTGTACATACTGTACGCTTGATTCTTACTGTGTTGTTACCTGAATGATTCACAGCTGTTTTTTTTGTTGTTGTTGTTGTTTAGTAATAGTTCTTCATGAGTCCCTTGTTTGTCCTGAACAATTAAACTGCCTGCTGTTCTTCAGAAAAAGCCTTCAAGTCCCACAAATTCTTTGGTTTTCCAGCATTTTTGTGTATTTGAACCCTTTCCAACAATGACTGTATGATTTTGAGATCCATCTTTTCACACTGAGGACAACTGAGAGACTCATATGCAACTATCAGAGAAGGCTAAAATGCTCACTGATGCTCCAGAAGGAAAAAAACATGCATTAAGAGCCAGGGGATGAAAACTTTTGAACAGAATGGAGTGGTGTAATTTTTTACTATTTTGCCTAAATATCTTATTTTTTTTATTTAGTACTGCCCTTCAGAGTCTACAGAAGATAGTTACATGTTTCCCAGAAGACAAAATAAGTTACATTTATCCTGATCTTCAAAATCAAAAAGCATTCACTCCCCGGCTCTTAATGCATGGTTTTTCCATCGGAAGCATCAGTGAGCGTTTAATGGATCTCAAAATCATAGAAATTGTTGGAAAGGGTTCAAATACACAAAAAAAGCTGAAAACCCAAAGAATTGTGGGACCTGAAGAATTTTTCTGAAAAACAACGGGCAGTTTAACTGTTCAGGCCAAACAAGGGACTCATGAACAACTATTATGAAAAACACAGCTGTGGATTATTCAGGTGACAACACAGTATTAAGAATCAAGTACTGAATGGGTCATTTTTATAAATTCAACTATTATTTTCTCTATCTTTTATGTGAAATAACTTATTCAAGTCAGTACTAAATGCAGATTCTGCAAGGTGTATGTAAACTTTTGACCTCAACTGTGGATAGATAATTGATACATGGAGTGATGATGGATTAATAATAGATTAATGGTCATGTGTGATTCTGATAGCCGAGATAGCTACACATTCAAATGAAGTCTAAAATCTGGCATGCAGTAAATATGAAACCATACACACAACAGCAGGTAATATGGTCCATCTGGTAAGGAAGATCAGTAGCTGCGTAAATGACATGAGACACAGGTTTAGATGGGGTCATCTGCTCTCTTTCCAGATCAGGAGAAAAAGACGAACTCAGCATCTGTCATTTCACTAAAGCAGAAAATCACCAGGACCACTGCGAGAATTGAGTCTATTTTTAGCAATAATTATGCAATCATTTCATGCATGCTAGAGCCAAAAAGAATGATATGGGCTTTAAATGAGATTACCATCGTATGCACACACACACACTTCGCCTGGGCTGGAGTTGGCAGGGTCTGCTGATATGATCACCTCAGGGTCTGTGCTATCTGACAGGCTTATCATCCAACACGCTCACAAGATCAATCAAAACTACATGTTTCTCTGTCTTTCCCTTTTTTTCGTTCCACACCCATTGCATTTCATCAGCAAGGAGCATCGTTCTGAAAAAGGCTCCGGGACAGGAAGATGGATGAGAGTGTTCTGGGAGAGAGACAGGGGACGTGGCCCAACAGTGACGATGCCAATAAGAGAGACCTTGGTTCAGGCAGGAGTGTGAAGCATCCTTACACACATACACACTCGAAACTCAATCTTACACACTCACAAAAGCCAGTTTCTTTTGGCAGGTCTCTCTAAAGGTTGCCCTCCATCTGGAAGCCCATTAAACTTGAAGGATATGATACACTGACTGGCCAATTCACTCGCACAGATCCAGATCCATATGGTTGTTAGTGCTCTTGGGACTAACACTTCCTCTGACCCTCGATGGACACCGTTGGGGATCGCAGAGGTAAACTGGCGCCAGCTTTTCAATGTTAATTAAAAATCAAGATCTTTTGGAACAAGGTGAATTCTAAATAGCAAATGGAATTGACGTAATTCTAAGTTCTGCATCTGTGTTTTCATGATATCTCTGAAATTCGTGGAACTGCAGGTGCTAAAAATGAGCGTCTGAGTGAGAGTAAATGAGTGGGAGGTGATATCTCTCATTCTCCTCCCATGCTGATCCACAGACTGGAAATTACACCGAGCATCTGTCCCCATAAGGGATCCTGACCACGGCCATAAACTGCACTGCTCCCATGAGCCTCAGTGTTTCAGCTCGACTGAGTGAAATAGCCTCCATCACCTCATGCTACTACAGATACGCTGATCAGCAATTACTACACTTTTAGCGATTACTGGGGAAATAAATGCATTTACATCTAGTAGCCTGACTCTGTGCACCTTGTAGCAGTAGATCAATTTTTAGCACAAGACAAAATCTTTAAGTGAAATCAGAGTTTCCATAGTAACAGCATGTTATGAAATAAGTTCATTATACCAGTTTGACCATCTTTAATTGCTGGTGAAGAAAATCCAGCTCAAACTCTGAAAGCTTATACAGTTGAGTAGAAAAGACAAATTACTTTTGTATTATAAACAAAAATGAATGATTCATCAATATAAATACATGATGCCCAAAAAGAGTGAACTAGTTAGTAAATCCAAGGATTTAGATATTTTTTTTCCAACTTGCACTATGAACGTTAACACAGTTTGTTCAAAAAGTGTCCATTTTATGCAGATACCAAATTGTTAAATGTATAGAAAATGAAATGAAATTTCTGTCATTAATTTCTCACCCTCATGTTGTTCCGAACTTGTTAGACCTTTGTTCTTCTTCAGACCACAAATTAAGATATTTTTGATTCACAGCAAGGCAACGTTCAAGGCCCAGAAAGGTAGTAAGGACATTGTTAAAACAGTCCATGTGACATCAGTGATTCAACTGTAATGTTATGAATCTACGAGAATACTTTTTGTGCACAAAGAAAACAAAAATTATGACTTTATTCAGAAATTTCTTCACTTCCGTGTCAGTCCTCGATGCACATTCACGATAAGTCTGGGCCTTAAACGTGGTAGTTGTGTTGCTCTCTATGCAGGGTCTGAAAAATCTCGGATTTCATCAAAAATATCTTTATTTGTGTTCTGAAGAAGAACAAAGGTCTTACGAGTTCGAAACAACATGAATGCAAGTAAATAATGACAGTATGTTCATTTTTGGGTGAACTATCCCTTTAATTCCAAATATCGACAATAACTGTATTATTAAGTACCCACCAGAATGTTATCATCTCATGTTTGCAGTCTTGTTTCCCACAGCACTGCAAAAATAATGATTTTCTTAAAAGTTATCTGATTCATTGAGTGTTTATATCTGCCTCAAATCAAGTCATCTGTGATAAGATTTCAAATGGCATCACATTTTAAGCCAAATTAAGGTAAAATCGCTCAGACGTTACAATCCAAAACTTGATCTTGCTGACGGAAGACAAACACACAGCAAAGTCCTCTGAGACTGAGAGTAAGAGAGAGAGGGGAAAGAGTGAGGAAGTACGGGTCTTTGTAATGTGGCTAACAAAGAAAGAAGAATACATTTCCATGGTGAGCCCGTTGAGGGGCGAACACTCACACTAAAGTCATAAATCTCACAGACGACCACCAGGGCTAACGGGGCTCTGCTGCCAAGAATAGTGTCAAAAATTGTCAAAGGGCGTGAAATTGCAGTGTAGGCGTGTGTTTGTGTTTATTCATGTCTGCTTCTTGTTGTGACTTCAAGAGTAGCATGGTGCAACATTGTCTTTGATTTCTTTTCGCGAACATAAAAGCTTGGAAATTTAAATTGCCGAATAACAGAAACATCTGAGGCAACGCTTCCTTGACACACTTTTCGCTTCAGCTAGGGAATTCACCCCACAGAGAGTAGATCCAGATTTCCCTTTCCTTTCAACCTTCCTTAGTACCTTCATCCTTCCTGGAGACATTGCATTATTCCTTTCTCTCCCCGCACTACGTCGAGAGTTGAACTCCGCTGCTAAAACAACAAAGGGACCAACATGTGACATATAAAAAGTCATCTCATGTCAAGCAAAAAGCTAACCGTAACCCTGCCAGACACAAACACACATTCACAATCTCTAGGGTGTCACAAAACGCTGCCAGCCACTCTTCCCTCTAAAGAGCAAGTGCTTGTACAAAACTCACAATCACAGGCAATACAGCACTGCTATCAGCAAGAGGCTATCCGAACAAGTCACTCTAAACACAAGCCCACTGTTTTGAAGCAGTTAGGGATCAAACTTCCATCACCTCAGTCCAGTCGCCGGCAGGGATAATCTCCCAGATTGGCTTCCACACAGAGACAAAAGGCACAGTTTATCATCTAATTAAGGTCTAAAGCCATTTTGTACAACAGCTTAATGAGGCGGCGATCAGAACAACATGAAAATATTACTTTGCACGCTTGCTTCTCAGGAGGGAGCGAGGAATCTGACCTCCCGTTGTGCACAGGAACATGGGTAATCTCACAGCTCGGAGAGGAGCTGAGCCAAGAGTTGAGCCAGTCAGAGACTAGCATCAACCCTAAATACAACCCCAACTACAAAGACAAGGGTTGGAAACATAGTGGTACTAATCATGATCATTGATCTGGAATTTGCACCTTATCCAGACTTGCTTCCTTCTTGCAAATCCACAACGAAAAGTCAAGTTTCATCAGTGTGGGAAATCCAAAATTCTCCACCTCCTACCTGTGAGTATCTTGTACAACAGCTGTACCCAAATAAACAAGAACATGAGTAGAGTTGTAAAGGATGTGTGCTGCAAAACTTCCTTTGATCCCTGACAAATGCTTCCAGGTAAGTCGCCAATGCAACTGAGAATTCATCACACGACACAACAAAGAGTTCCCCTACAGAACTCTTCACACAAGACTCTGCAGATCCAAACATAGAGCAACTACTAGAACGAAGGTTTGGAGTCAATAGCCCCATGGGTGCACTTCCACCAGAGTTCGAATCCTAGCTTGTGGTCATTTCCATTCCCGCACCTCTTGCGCTCTCCCACTTCCTATCACCTCTCTGACTTAAATCCAAAAAAGGGTTTCCCCATCTACTACTTGGAGGAGTAGTGCCCTGTCCCTTGAAACAACTTGTTCTACTTGCTTTATTCTTATTTCTAGGGTGCTTTGGATAAACAAGTCTAAAGAAATTGATCCATTTATCTAACCAAGTTGCCTAGAAAAGAAGGCAGAAACTTGTGATTTCTGATCTCATAACTCAACTTCAGAAGGGTTTCAGGATATTCCCAAGTAGGTTAAACAAGTCGACTCACCTGTGCGATCTCATACAGCAGCTTGTAGTGCTCCTCTCTCTTCTGCAGCGTGCACAGGTTGCAGCCCATCTCGCCGTCGCGGGTCCCCCAACAGATCTCTGGCAGTAGTGCACGCACACAGGCACACCGGGGATTTCCCTCAAACGTTGAGTAGTGTCTCTCATCAGTGGGTACCTCTCACCCCCTCTTCTTTGTGTAAAAATCACGCACTGACCGGCCTTGCAGGATTCCTTGTGAATGACTGTCTGTGTGCGTGCATCGTACCCCCTCGTTCTCCCTGTGTCTCTCTCATCCACACTAGCTAGCAGTCATCCACGCACGCTGTACTAAACCCCTCTTCATAGAGACACACCCCCCTTCTCTCTCACTCGCCCATCTCTCTCTATCTCTCTCGGTTCCTCCCTCTAAAGCTCAGTGCACATGACTACACCTACTTGAGCTCATGAATAATAATGACTGTCTGTTGGTTATTCATAAAAGATGATGCGTAGAAGGTGCTGTGACTGTGTTAACTGGGTATTTATCTCAAGGCATTAAATAAGGTGGTAACGACCACCAACTGAAGAACTAAAAATACGTTTCTCACATCAAAAATCAATCCAAAAATACATAAATTTGTATTATGTTGTTCATTTCACAGTCATTATTAATGCTGTATTTCATGAATAGAAATTGGCCTTGTGAAATAAGAATAGATAGTTTGTTTTTAAGTGTTTTCAAAAGGGATTTCAACCATTTTGTGAATTCAGACATGATGCAATACACCAATAAGAGATAAAAGTCTTTTATGTAACGCAGAGTTTTTATCCTAACCAGCCGCAACAGGACATTTTGTCAGCGGCAATTTCTATGCCTGCTGTGTGGGTCAGCATCGCCCACTGTGAAATGTCTTTGATCCAAAACCTCACAACTTTTTACTCTACATTAAACATCAAATATCATTTGATTAGCTGTGAACGCATCACCCTTTGATGCAGGTTTTGCTGTCTTTTCTCTGTCTGCAACCTCCGGTTGCAATTGCCTCCCTAGTGTTCGTTGCAATGAACTTTCAATGTGTTTGCGAATCGCCAATGTTGGTTTGCATCTCCATTAAAGTAACAAGAACTCCTATCCTTTGCTTAGTTGGACTTGGAGTTGCTTCCAAAGCTCAAATTGGATTTGAAAATCCCATATCCCAAAGAATAGTTTGTCATAAGCATTCAAAATAAATCTAGATAAATTGCGAACTTCACCACCCAGACCTTTACATTGGCACTGACATTAAAGGATTAGTTGACTCCTGAAATAAAATTTCCTGATAATTTACTAAATTTCACATCTTTTTTTCTTTAGACCACTACTCCTCGACTGGGATTGTGTAGAACCCTTTGAAGCTGCACTGAAACTGCAGTTTGAACCTTCAAACCATTGGTTCTCATTGACGTCCGCTACTGTATATAGAGAAAAATCCTGGAATGTTTTCCTCAAAACCCTTAATTTCTTTTCGACTGAAGGATTTGCCACATATGTGACCCTGGACCACAAAACCACAAAAGTCATAAGGTTAAATTTTACAAAACTGAGATGTATGCATCATATGAAAGCTCAATAAATAAGCTTCCTATTGATATATGATTTGTTAGGATAGGACAATATTTGGCCGAGATACATCTGTTTGAATATCTGGAATCTGAGGGTGCAAAAAAATTAAAATACTTGGAAAATCACCTTTAAAGTTCTCCAAATTAAGTTCTTAACAATGCATTTTACTACTTAAAAATTACATTTTGATATATTTATAGTAGGAATTTTACAAAAAAATCTTCATGGAACATGATATTTACTTAATTTCCTAATGATTTTTGGCATAAAAGAAAAATCAATAATTTTGACCCATACCATATATTTTTGGCTATTGCTACAAATATACCCCAGCGACTTAAGACTGGTTTTGTGGTCCAGGGTCACATATTCTGTAGAAAGGGAGGAAATTTAATAACCAACTACTACGACTATTTTGAATTATGTTTGGAGACATGTGCAACTCATACTTCTACGGTCTGCTGCATTTACCCACACATGTCAGTGGTTGATAAATTTAATTTATGTTAGCGGCTTATTGAAAGACAGTGGTCCAGTAAATATGCAAAAGAAACGGGAAGAGACACCAACCACTATTGATTGTCCTCAAATTGGTTTCCAGACTCACAGTGAGAGTAAAAGAGAGAGACGTGTGATGATAACAGTATACCGTAGAGGCAGTTGTCCACTGGCTGCGAGACAGCTCTCTTGGGAAGCAATAATCCGATTTGTGGAGCTTTAATTTCACTCAGCAGGTTTGGAAAGGATCTGAGCCAAATTTGCCCCAACAGAATCTTCCCTCTCCCAAACACAGCTCTCTACAGTCCTCCACAACATGTGCCTGGAAGCACTTACTAACTAATTTCTCACTTCTATTTATCTCTAAATAGCTTAGAGATGGTTGTTCAAAACATGAAATGGTTGGTTCACCAAAAAATGAAAATTTTGTCACTAATTACTCACCCTCCTGCGGTTTCAAACTCGTAAGACCTTTGTTCATCTTCGGAACACATATTAAGATATTTTTGATGAAATCCGAGAGCTTTCTGACCCTGCATAAACAGCAACACGTTTTTAATGTTGAATAAAGTCATTATTCTTGTTTTCTTTGCACACAAAAATATTCTTGTAGCTTCATAACATTACAGTTGAACCACTGATGTAACATGGACTATTTTAACAATGTCCTTACTACCTTTCTGGGCCTGGGAATGTTTCGCTTGCATTGCTGTTAATCAATACTTAACAGAACCATTAAGTATCAAAGGGATACTTTTCCATTTAATCTCATTCCATTTCATTCAATGCCATTCCACTCTATTCTACCCTTTTTCAAAGTTCTAATCCATATTCACTAAGGAGGAAAAGGTCATCTGCAGGGATCAGAAGGCGCTGTAGCAGATAACATCAGCTGCTGACAGCACGGGTCATTGAAGATGACCCCTAAAGGTGACATCATCAGTTATAAAAGTGGCTAGAGATGCTACAAAAAGGTGACCTCAAGTATCCACTGGGTATTCTGGAGCCCTGAAACTGCTTTATAGCATGTCTGAGTTAGCAAATGCAGCTAAAGCAATGCCTGTCAATTGGATATAATTAGCATTCATACTTCCACATGTTTTATCAGAGTTTAAGACAGCAGGGGTGCGTGATCTTTCATGTACCGTTCAGGCACCTTGAGAACTGCACCCTAGCAAGGGCGGGGGAAGATGTGAAATACCCTTCAGTGCCATTCACGCAGTTCAGATGAGTCATCAGTTTACATACAAAATCCAACAGACATCACCATCTGGGCCTCTTAATAACTTATGCATGATACAACTTGTTCTTAAAAGTCCCATATGCTAATAAATGAAGTTAATTACGGTTTAAAGCCATTAATCATGTCACAAATATCTCCTGGATGGTCTTTACCTAGTGTTAGGGAAACTTATGAAGACAATAAAGCATTACGCAATTGATATATATATTATTTAAGGGCTATTTGAGACACTCACATGTTGACGTATGTGAACAACTTTAGATGACTGTTCACACCGTACACATACACCAAAACACAGACTGAATTGATGCGCAGGTGGTGTCTGAATGGAGATATCAGAATGACTGAGGGCTAATGTGCCGTGTATCTCAATGCCCAAAAAACATCAATTATTTAAAGCTATGAATCATTAATCAGAGCAAAAACACCAGTATTGCTGTTGTTGGAGCCCAGGTTGAAGGGTAGAGACGTGAAAACACTCCTAATGGAGACAGTTCAGAGAGAGACGATGTTCAAAATGTATGAATACTTCAGGCAGAGATTTGGAGAACTTAAGATAATCACGCAATATAAACTTATGAAATATTAATAAAATGAGCTGCACAAATCTCACACTACTACGCTGACCAGATGTGACTCAAGGTCTAATTTAAACCATGGAATCAAAGAAACTTTAGGGTTTTTACATACACATTGTAAAAATTTTTTAAAATGTAACCTTAGCCATTTATATTTGCTACGAAACAAATAATAGATTAACAAGACCAAAGAATGCCCGTTAGATTTACCCAAAACAAATTTTATCTACGAAAACATTGAAGCAAATTTTAAATAGATAATATCTGTAATAACAAATTGCATATTTGAAGTCTAAAGTACATTCTCGCCTAAAAACTCTTAAAACTACATTCTGTGACACAAATAAAGTTTTATTTATAAATTTTTGGATGTCCACAATGACACTAACTGTACCTGCATCTGATACAGCATTCATTCTTCAGATCAATCTCATTTTCAAAATAAAATATGTCCGCTGAGGAAAGTGATACCTTCGTCATACTATTCTTTCATCTGTTAAGGGTGATTTCCGATAACAGCGCTGCTCAGTGCGTTTGTTAGCTGCATCTTAATGTGTTGTTGTAAAAATAACTTCCGTTTGAATCTTTTTCTATATAAAAGTCTTTACTGCTAACTCACTCATAAAACAGTCTCTTGTCACCATCTAAAGGCGGAACAATGTAACTAAAATCACCATCACAAATACAATTTTTTTTAAATACTAAACACCAGTGCTTAATTTGAGCCGGATCCTGCCGGATCCTGTTCCGGAAAATGTCTGATTTTCGTGTTTTGCGTTCCGGTATTTATTTTAATGGATCCGGCATTAAACTTGGTGCCTGGTGACCTCACAGCATGTGTGTGTGAGAATGAGTGAATGAAACACAGCGAGCAAGGCTGAGTGGGTTTATCCAGATACACTTAGAGGTTATGCTATTGGCCCGCAACATATATTTTCGACCAATCAGCGTTCTTAAGTTTACAATCACTCTCATTGGTTGGTGATTATTGTTTCGCGCGCAGTAAGCAGCAGAAAGGGTAGAACGCTTTATTGGTCTAACTAAATAATAATCATATTTTCAAAATGTCAAAGAGACAGTCAAACATATTTGCATTTTTTAAATCTACGAGTAAATCTGATGGTGTTCCTGATCAAAAGAGAGCACGAGAAGATGGAACTGCACATCTGGATCAGGATAGCGGAAGACAGAAGCAAAGCAAGTTATGTCAGTCAGAAATAATGGAGGAGGCAACCACGTCGTCGGTGACAGAATATTCCACTGATCAGATTAATGATATCTGGTCTCAAGAACAGCTGAAGAACAAGCAAGTTGTATATCCGTGGCTGATTATGCAAAGTCAAAAACTGGGCTGCCGCACATGTGTGGGATCGCTCGGACCTGACCAAACGGTTGGGATGAAATTAGCATCTGAGTGGGTGAGTTGTGCGGTGACATCCATGGCTCCAGATAAAACAAAACAGCAACGGGCACTTCGTAAAAAAGTGTTTGAGCACAGTCGTACAAAATCACATATGGCAGCAGAAATCATTTTGCAAAGAGCCAGTCAGAATACAATTATACAGAGCGTTGTTAATGCACAGGCTGAACAGATTGAAACGACTGCTAGAGTATTTCGAACAGCTTACAAAGAGGCAAAACGCAATAGACCCGCCCATGGATTTGAGCATGAAATAGATTGCCAAGAGTTAAATGGCATCTATATGGGGCGTATCTTGCATTCTAATGTTGCGTGCGCCAGCATTCAGGAACACATCTCATCTGAAATGAGACGTAAATTGTTTGAAAAAATTGTGCAAAGCGCCCCTAAAATTAGCCTTATTACTAACGAGGCAACAAGTTTAAGCAAAAAATGTGCCCTTATCATTTACATGAGTCTGCAGTTACAAGACATGGACATACCTGCCGATATATTTGTGGATTTAGTGGAACTTGACGATTTAAGTGCTGAAGGAATTGTTCTCAGCCTTCTTTCGAGTCTAGAAAGACACAACTTTACGAAGGAATTACTCTCCAAGCAAATGATTGCCTTAACAACTGATGGAGCCTCAGTGATGTTTGGACGTAAAAGTGGGGTAGTAGCTAGAATGCAGGCCCTGTTCCCTGGTGTCACCGGTTGGCATTGTACTGCTCATAGACTCGAGCTTGCTGTGAGTGACACGCTCAAAGCAATTGGAGCAACTGATCATTTCAAAATCCTCATGGATAAACTTTACTCACTGTATAACACATCCAACAAAAATAGAATGGAACTGAAAGAATGCGCAGAAAGTCTAGACATTCAGCTGCGCAAAATTGGGAGAATTCTAGACACTAGGTGGGTCGCATCAAGCTTCAGAACTGTCGAGGCTGTGTGGAACAATTACCCTGCTCTCCATAAGCACTTCAGCGAAGCAGCTGCTGATTCCTCACGCGACAGTGTGACCCGCAGCACCTATGCCGGTCTCATCACGCGTATATCATCTCATGTGTTCATTAACAATTTGGGACTCATGTTTGACGCTCTTCAGGAACTTTCAGAGTTATCAGTTGACCTCCAAAAAAGAGAATGCACGATAATTGATGCACACAAACCAATTGTACGACAAATGCGAGTGTTTGACGCAATGTCAGATCAGCCTGGGCGACACGCAGTAATAAGTCAGACGGCAATACAGGAGAATTGCTTCCAAGGTGTCAGGTTGAATGCGGGAAAATCCAGTGACAGACGGATCGATCAGAAGGAATTTTTCAAGGCTATTGCAAGGAATGTAGAGGAACGTTTATTGAGTATAGGTGGACGACGAGGACAAGAAGAAACAGCCAGATACAGCAGGATGATTAATAAACTGAAAGTGCTCTACCCACAGTACTGGCCTGAAAACACCGGGCCGTTATACGGGGAAAGTGAAGTTGAGTCCCTTTGCGAGCATTTTCAAATCGACTGTTCCAGACTTGTATTGCGTGCTTACAGAGAGTACAAGGACAGTAATGGACAACAGGTCTCAAGTGAACTCAACAAACTTTTTAGGTGCATCAATACAATCCCCATCTCCAGCGCAGAATGCGAACGAGGTTTCTCTCATATGAATTTGATATGCACATCAAGCCGAGCCTCTCCTAATATAAAGACAATTTCAACCCTGTTATTTCTGTGCCTTGTTGGACCACCACTGTGCAAATTTAAACCAGAAACGTACGTTAGATCTTGGATTACTAAAGGACACAGATATGCGACTGACACACGCAGCAAAGTCCGCAGTAGGGAGAAGGATGACAAGAAAGGTTTCAATATTCTGTGGGCTCTTCTCGAAGATTAGAGAGGGTGAGTGATTTAATTTATTTATTTTCACTTGGCAGAATAGTAAACTGAATATCAGTGGTGTTGGTAAACTGTATGGCAGTGATGTTTCATAATATTCATTTTGGTAGCAACACAATTATACAGTGTGTATATATATATATATATATATATATATATATATATATATATAATAAAAAAAATGGCCCGTATATGGAACAGAATAATACACGAGACCATTCAGAAACTTGAAAATGATTATAGTTGCGCTATCACCGGTTAATGACATCATGTTCCGGGAAAACTGAAGTTGTGTGGTTGGTGTCGATCACAGCGGTGAGAAATTGCTGGTTTTGTTCCGTAAATTATTAATTTACAAATTAAGCACTGCTAAACACTATTATTAAATACTACTATTATATAAAATACGATTTATTGAATAATTATATTTAATAGACAAAAACAACAGCCATCATAAAAGTTGCTAGGCCATTCATTCAAAGGTACACAGGCAGCGCTCTGATGTACAGCATTAAATTTACATAAACATGAGGAGATTTTGCCAAAACTATTTGCTCTGGAACAAATAATAGATTAATGAGACCAAGAACTGCCAGATAGATTTACCCAAAATGAATTATATCTCATGTTTAACCACTAGAGACATCAGATCCAGTGGCAAATTCCAGAAGATCTGGCCGAGGTAAGGCTGCTCTCAGCGGGTTTATGAGCACTGAACAGCTGCTGATGCCCTGGAGCTCACATTTCTAAAAAAAGGTGAGGCTAAAGCTAAAGACGAAAACAAACGTTTGAAATCTAAACAAGTACATACTCACCTAAAATTGCTTAAAACTACATTCCGTGACACAAAAACAGCATTATTTATGAAATTACGGTGGATTTGGGCATCCTCCAAGACACTCACTGTGAGAAATGACACAAGCGGAGTGATACAAACAGTGAAACGACTGGAGTGCTGTTATCACTAGAATATCGGTGTCTGATTTAAATTCAGCTAGTTCAGTTAAACCTTGCACTTGCTGATTGACATGAAGCCCAAAAATCATGCATGTGATTAGTTTCTCCATTGCTACAGTGAACTCTGAGGTGAAGTCAATTTTCTACCTCACAATAAAAAAGAGACTATGAATAGAGGGTCAATGTGCTAAAAATGGTCATTAATTCAGTTTATACAAAAAGGCATAGATACTTGTGGTGCACTGGGCTTTTGGACAGAGGTTTGAGAATTTTAAATTGCAAGGTCAACCTGAGTCTTGCAATCCATCAGCACTTGGACCAACTGACGTAGACGGAAACCTCAAGCTAGCCAACCCTGACTTCAGATGTGTCCTGTGGACCCCCCATAGGTGCAAACGGACCTCGGGCCAAAGCCGGACATACCGAACGAAACTCATCTGCATCACACAGCTGAGTCTCACTTAGAATGACCTCCACAGACCGTCCCACCCACACACACACATTCAGACCGCCCCAGTTGTGGCCCTAGGGCATGATAACCCACCAACACAAACACACACATGCTGCTGGAGCCCTATTCCATCTCTGATGTTTTAACTCAATAGACCACTTCTCATAAAATGCATTATGGGGCTTCCCTGGTGCCCCCTCCGGCTTCCACTCTCAGGTGGTCGAATTGGAAACAGCACTGGAGGGCCCCTTTACAGCCAAACAGCATCTGCGCCAAACGTGAGAAGCCTTCCATTAAGAACTGAAATAAACTGCAAGCCATGGCAGAGATAGCTACGGTTTCATTTCAACAGCAGGCCTATGGTAAACTAATGCCTTTCTGTGTCTGTCTCTATCCTTCTCTCTCTGGCTGTCTCTTTAAAGTCATCTCTGTCTCCCTCTCCTGATTAGTAGATCGTCCGGTTGGTGTCAGGTTGCTCGTGGCCAGCTGTCTAGTGTTGATTCACGTTTGCTCTACATTTATTGTCTTAAATGAGCCACTTCACACTTCCTCAGAGAGACTGAGTGCCTGAATGAATCTCTCCAAAAACATGTTCAAGTCATATTTCACAATATGAAAATATAATATAATAACAAAATGTAACAACACAATTGTATTATTATTACAATTAGTTTTTTTATTATATTATGTTGTTATTTTATTTTATATTATATCATTTACAATACAACAATATTACTTATTTTGCATTTAATATTAAATTATTTAATACTTAAATATTTATTTTACATTTAATTTTAAACATTAAAATTATCAAATTATTATTGTTATTATTTTAATATTAATAATAATAATAATAATAATAATAATAATACTATAATAAAATGTAACAACATTACATTAATAGTATTATATTTTAGTGGTTTATTTTACAATAGTTACTACAATTATTTTATTATATTATTTACAACACAACATTACTTATTTTGCATTTAATATTTAATACTTAAATATTTATTTATCATTTAATATTAAGCATTAAAATGTACAATTATTAAATTATTATTATTGTTATTATATTGTTATTGTTATTATTAAATTAAATGCTATTTAATATTTATAATATTACATTTGAGTAGTATAATTTACAATACAATTATTATATTATATTATTTACAGCTTACTTATTTAGCATTTAATATTAAACATTAAAATGTAAAGTTATTAAATTATTATTGTTATTCTATTAAATGCTATTTAATATTTATAATGTTATATTTTAGTAGTATTACTTACAATACACTTATTACAATTATTACATTATATTATATTTTAATATAGTAGCATATATAGTAATATTCACAACACAACAATATTAACATTTAATATTATTTAATAAATATTAATTTAACAGTTAATATTAAACATTAACATTAGCATTATTATATTATTAATATTGTTATCATTTTAAACATTAATAATAATAATATAACAGAATGTAACAACAATATTGTATTTATTATATTTTAGTAGTATTATTTACAATACAATCATTACATTATATAATATTATTTACAGCACAACATTTCTTATTTCACATTTAAAATTATATTATTTAATAAATTTATTTTTTTATATTTATTTAACATTTAATAGTAAACATTAAAATGTAAAATTATTAAATTATTTTTTTAAATTCCTATTTAATATTAATAATAACAATAATATAACAATATGTTTATTATTATTTTTTTTTTTATAATTAATTGTTATTACATCTTATACTATATGAAGTACCTTAAAAATATATTTAATATAAAATCACACAAGTCTATGGTCATATATATAGTTAAGCAAACATATGTCTGCACCAGCTGTTTCTCCATAATGCAAAAGCTTAAGTTGATTACTGTTATGCATGATAGATCAAATGATGGACTGAAGATCCTGCTCAAGTAAACAAACATGACAGTGTTTCTCTCTCCTTCCTCATCTTCCTCTCTCTTTTTCCTGAGCCTGTGTGTTCAGCGCAGTGAAGCTGATCTTTATCAGAGGTGTGGTTAAAAGTCAACACACTATGCATTTAAGCAGCCTAATCTAAGCCTACCCAACAGAGAGAGCTGGAGGCTCGGGGTCAGATTTGTCACACTCCAGCAGGCCCCTCTCTGGGTTTAAAGGAGATATTCAGATATTCACATGTACTTCCGTCTGGTTAGGTGCATCCAGCTGGTCGTGATCTCCTCTTCTTCCTCGGTGGCCGGGCGGTGCTCCGCATGTGTTCCTGCGATAAGACGGCACTACCATTGTCTCTTCTTTCCTCCCTGGACACTCTTTTATCCACACCTCAGCCATATAAGCTCAAACACATAGCTTCCACTAAAAGCTCAACTTGATCACATTGAGGATTTACATACAAAAGAGGCCTTTATGTTGAAGTTAACCAGAAGGCGACAATATGCACAGTCAGCAGGGGCTTGAAGTGGCGTGTGGCGTCTCTCCTGAGAGAAAGTAAAACAGCAGGAGCTACGTTAAGCTGGATGTGGTGGGCTCCAAAAGCTCTAGTGCTCTCTGAATTTACTTGAAACTGGGACAAGCCAGCTAGCAGGGGTCTAATCAATACTCGTCCAGATAGGGATGGGAACAATGCCTTTGGATCCTGTGGATCTGGCTAAAACAGATCTATAGGATGAGTCCAAACAAATCCAAACACACAGACACAGCTCTATACTACCCGGCGGCCCACTGCTGCAGTAAACAGGCCAATAAAACTTTTACTAGCCTTGTTCCCCAGGGCGATGTAGCATCTAAAAGACACAATGACCTATCTGACACATTTGTGATCCAATTTTACCGCCATCATGGACCACAGTAATGGTTGAGGAGCGTGTAACATGGTTGTGGTGAGCCCTCCTCCATATAATATGGTCAATACAAAGCTGGTTTAGAGCCTTCATGCAACCATTTGTACACTTTTTACCTCATTAATTGAATAAAATATGTTGAAGTGCATCCCGTTGGCACTAACGCTTCCTTTTGAAGAGAGGATTCAGGATTAAAAAAGCTATTGTGAAAAAAAAAACTCTAGATCTTCTCCAGTCTGGAGTTAAAAGTGATAGTTCACCGAAAAATGAAAATTCTGTCATTAATTACTTACCCTCACGCCATTCCTAACCTGTAAGACTTTGTCCGTCTTCAGAACACAAGTTAAGATATTTTTGATGAAATCCGAGAGCTTTCTGACCCTGCAAACACAGAACAACTGACACGTTCAAGGCCCAGAAAGGTAAGGACATTGTTAAATAGTCCATGCGTTGTGATGCTGTTGTGAACTTGCATCAAAGCCTGACACGGAAGAGAAGAAATAGTTGAATAAAGATGCTTTTTTTTCTTTGCGCACAAAAAGTAGCTTGTAGCTTCATAATATTACAGCTGAAGCACTGATGTCACATGGACTACTGTATCGATGTCCTTACTACCTTTCTGGGTCTTGAACGTGTCAGTTGCGTTACTGTCTATGCGGTGTCAGAAAGCTCTTGGATTTCATCAAAAAAATATCTTCATTTGTGTTTCAAAGATGAACGAAAGTTTTAGGGGTTTGGAACACCATGAGTAAATAATGACAGAATTTGTATTTTTGGGCAAACTGTCTCTTTAAATCTGCATCCAACAATCTTTGTTTGCATTCTTCTTATTTTGTCTCTGCACACCTGAAACAACTTAATGTTTACTCTGTCGGAGCACAACAATCACTTAGTACATAAGAACACAAAAAATAGAAATGGTTTATTTACTTAAATACATATCTCATTTAAAACTTTTTTGCAAACCAAAAAAAAATAAAAAATTTTTTTAATATATTTAACAATTATATCGGTACTTTCAATCGATTTATAAAAGTGAACTAATTAATCACATTTGTTGTGAAATTAATCGTGATTAATTGCGAACAATTGCAAATATGTTTTTAAATATACTTTTATATTGCAATAATTTTACATTCAATCTTCAAACTAATGTAAAAACAACATAAAGACAGTATTTTTAAATATATATTACATTTTTTTATGACTGAAGGCAAGTATCACTGATACTAATACTACTGTTTCTAAGAAATATTTCTTTGTCTAATATTTAAACATTGACTATAACCATTCAACATTACAGTATAATTAAGGGCTTTTAGAATTAGTGAAACTTTAAAAACACCTTCTAAAATAAGTGAACTTAAAACAATTTTCACATAAACCCTTTATGTGCCAGCAAACACTAAAGACTAAATTAAATATAGATGAATCCTTACATTACAGCAGCTGGGTTATAAGGTTATTTTACTGCTATTACTTTAAGAGCTGCCGATGCAGAACATTATGCAGATCTGACATGTTTGTAGATTTATTCGCGCTTTATTATAAAATTATACAGGCTACAGCGTGCGACTAGTGCCTGGCACTGAAGTGAATGTGGTCGCAAAAACATTCTGCGACTAAATAAACACACTTCTTGTCAAGAAAAAAAGTGTAAGAAGTCGCTGTTGTGAGTGGGGTGGCCAAACCTAGATCTGCCTCTGCGTTAAAGGATTACTTCACTTCTAGAATAAAAAATTATTGATAATTTGCTTACCCCCATGCCATCCAAGATATTCATGTCTTTCTTTCTTCAGTCGCAAAGAAAATATATATATATATTTTAAAACTTTCCAGGACTTTTTCTTCACATAGTGAACCTCAATGGTGCTCAGTGGATTGAAGGTTAAAATTGCAGATTCAATGCAGCTTCAAAGGGCTCTACACAATCACAGCCACGGAATAAGGGTCTTAACGATTGGCCATTTTCATAAAATTAAAACAAAAACAAAAAAACGTATTTAGACACTTTTCAACCACAAATGTTTGTCTTGTAGCTCTATGATGCACATGCGTACACTATGCACTCCGGTTCAAGACAGTTAAGGTATGTGGAAAAACTCTAATTTTCTCCTCCAACTTTAAAATCATCCTACATCACACCTTTACCTTTTTTTGTAAAGGGAGTTTGACCACCTTTGGACGTTCACTTTGTATACACTGAGTCAGTGCTTCTGCAGCGATGTAGGATGATTTTGAAGTCGCAGAGCTAGACAAGACAAGCATTTGAGGTTAGAAAGTATATCAACTGTACATTTTTTAGAAAATAATCGATCATTTCACTAGATAAGACACTTATTCCTCAGCTGGGATTATGCAGAGCCCTTTGAAGCTGCACTGAAACTGCATTTTTTACCTTCAATCCATTGAGCACCATTGAAGTCCACTATTTGTGTCATTGGAGTAATCCTTTAACAGCGTATATTTTTTAACGCCGTAAAAAAAAAAAAAAAAAAAAAAAGAATCGCCTGTTCTAAATGATATACATTTACATACCAAAAAAAAAAGGAAATCTAGGAATTTGAAAGCAAATTACATTAAACTATGAATATATTGATACTGGGATGCATTTCTGTATATCACTTTATCCCTTTATCTGTAATATATCTATACATATAAGGAGCTGGCCACACGGCTGTGACATTGAATGAAGCTTGACCTGAGGTCAGGAAGCTGTTTGAGCTCACGGCCTTCTTCAATATGCTAATAGTATGGCGTGGTACACTATCAGCTTACAGGCCCATCCACAGCCTCTCTGAATGCACACACACACACACACACACACACACACACACTTAACCTCAGGGAGAGCACACAAAATCATTCAATAAACCCAGACACTTCTGCAGAGAAAGACCCTATTGAAATGTTTTTATGCTGCAAACAATGGCAGCTAAAGGAAAGAGCCGAGCAACAGAAGCGAATGTGGCCCTGGGGAATTATTTCTCATTTACAGATAACCACATAAAAGCACCAGACTCAAAATCTGCGGTTTTAAAAAAACAAAATCATAGTAAAAATGCAGGATTTGAAAGAGTGCTCAATATTTTAAAGCTAGGGAAATATGCTAATGCTTTCCGGGAATCGCTTAACATTAAAAATTACAACCTCCTTCAGCGGATATTAAATATTACAACTCAATATATTTGGAGAATCAGCCATGTCTTCTCCAATAATCGCGCACTTTACAACAGAGTTTCACGGATGCTAAGTGCGACTCCACGCATTTTATTGGCAAAGCAACAAACGCACCATAAAACAAAACAACTTTATTACCAGTCTAAGAGCCGTCAACCCGAACGAATGTGAAGTTTCGCTAAGAACGCTGTAAAATAAAGAGCGGCGGCAATCTTTAAAGAACACCTCATAAGCAGTTGCCTGACTCCGAGGCTGAACATCGTAGGGCCAAGCGAAGACGCATGCATGGAAATCCACTTGATGGAGTGCTGGCTGTTATGATTTTTCTTTCTCTCTCCCTCTTCAAAATTGTTCCCCCATCCTTGTTGCGGTCGTCATAGCAACCCTGCTGTATGACGGAGTTGGTGACAGAGAGGTGGAGAGGTGAGATTTATCTCAGAAATGGGCTGCGGAGCTGCAACGGTGCTCCTCGTATTCCTCGCACAAAGCATGAATGCGTTTATTTAAAACAGGCCTGACAGATGACATATGCCTATATGGCCACGTCTTCGCATGCCATGGATGGACGGAGCGCTTGATGAACGGAGGAGCTTTTATCCCTCTGAAAGAGCGTATAGAGGTTGACTGATCCAGAGACAGCAGAATAAAGGCTGTAAGTGACAGTTGTTTTATCTCCGAGGTGCCGATTGCTCCTCGCTTTATTGTCATTGAGACAGATTTCATTGTGCACGTGCCATCAGCAACAGTCCACTTACTAAGAAGTGTGTTGTGCATCTGCACTTGTTGTTATTGTGGATATAATACATCACAGACACGGGAATAGTTCACCTACACACAAAATTTATCATGTCGATCCTATAATGAAACCCAATAACATTTGGAACCCACTGTATATTATTTATATTATACTTAGCTTAATTTAAAAAAGATCTCACTTTACTATATAACTTAAAACAAATAACTTTTTATTTAAATAACAGAAAGAAGATTATACTTAAAAAAAAATTATAATTACTTTATTCTAATTTAAATGAGAACCCTACTTTTTCATAATTCTTAGTTTATTATGTAACATAAATAAATACAATTAAATAAATAAACTTAATTTTGTCAGTTGCCTTAATTAGACCAATATAATTTTTTAATTTTATTGTAAATAAATAAATAAATAAAATGTTTATTATACTTTTAAAAACAATTAATTAATAAATAAACACAATTAAATGTAACATTATTAAAAAATTTAACTGAGAAGCTTTCTGAAACTTAATTTTATAATTTGTATTGTCAATTGATTTGTACTTTTATTATAATAAATAAATAAACAAACAAACAAATTGTATATCATACTTTTAAAAACAATTAGTACATTATCTTATTTTTAATGATAACCCTACTTTCTCATATATTAGTTTATAATGTACTGTAACATAAATAAATAGAATACAATATTATAGGATAGAATAAAATAGCATAGAATAGAATAGAATAGAATAGAATAGAATAGAATAGAATAGAATAGAATAGAATAGAATAGAATAGAATAGAATAGAATAGAAAATGCAAGCTTTTCAAAGCATAACTAAAGCTGATAAAGCCACTGGGCTAAAGCAAATCCCACAAGCTGAAGCATGTAATTCTTGCTTCATCTGTCCACTGTGCCCCAGATTTCCTGTTCACTTCAATGACTGAGACGACTCAGGCACAGCGCTGCTGTATAACCTGACCAGAGCACCAGAGAAAATCATAATGAGACTTATAATTGGTTAACAGAAAAGAAACCTCCTGTTAAAAACCTCAGGGAAAGTTATCAAAAAAGGGGTTGATATTGTAATTGCATAGGCAGTCAGTGCTTCTGAATCCCATTAGAACAGTCAAGAACCATCAGAGGGCTTTTACAGGATATTACACATCACAATATCTATATCATTAAGTTACGAAATGACCTCAAATGGTCCGACGGGCTTTTCATACTCATATTATTCTCATGCAGCTATCTTTCTGACAATCAGAATAAAGTCTGTATACTTTGCAGTCAAGAATTGGCTAATTAGACAGGCCTCCAATGCTCTTTGTAGCACTTCCACATAGACGTGACCTCTAACATGACCTTGATTTTAATAACGCACAGAAAGTGTAAGAAAAGCTATCTTAATAGCTTAAATAACACTTTCATTTCTCTCACTATCGGCACCCTCTGAATCACTTACGGCCCGTGGAGTTCGTGTTTAACCATGCACAAACCAACATCCATTTACTGTATTCAAGGCTCTTACTGTAAAGACCTTCAGAAGAGTTACAGATGGCAAGCAATCACCCAGGTGGACAATGAGGCATGCAAGCTCACAAAAGCTGTCACTGTAAGAGCAGGTCGACTTCGTGTTATCACACGGCTCAGCGCGGACACATATCACAGTGCTGTACTTCAACACATTTTTTGATCTATAGAACTGGGCTCACTCATGCGCAGCGTACTGAAAACCATTCAGCAACTGAGAAAGTAAATGCAGCGGACGGCTTTGTGGTATTTTGACTTTACATTATCCTTTAGCTTCAAATACCTTTAGAGAATATCAATCAGGTTTAGCTGCCCCCTGTACATTTGCCTAAACATCTCTATATGCATCTCTGCTATTATTAGTAGTAGTAGTTGTTCTTAGTTGTCCTTTAAAAATAATACAAACATTTTACAATAGCAATATTTCTTAATTCTACATTTTTGTTTTGTAGTAGAAATAATAATAATAATAATAATTTAGTATTAGTATTTAGTAATAATAATATTATTATTAATAAATATAATATAATATAAATATAATATAATAATTATTATTTGTTTTTGGTTGTCCTTTCAAAATAATACAAATATTTTACAGTAGTAATATATCGTAATTCAACAGTTTTATTTAGTAATAATAATAATAATAATAATAAAAAAAAAAAAATAATAATAATAATATTTATTAGAATTATTCTAGTAGTAGTAATAATAATCACTAGTAGTAATAGTATAAATACATATTACTATAATATAGTAATAATAATAAATATTAATATTATAATAAATGTTATTAGTGTTATTAAATAAATAAATAAAAATATTATAATTTAATATTACTAAATAAATAAAACAATATTCATATTATAATATTTATTATTATTATTATTAGCAGTAGTAGTATAACTATATAAATAAATATTTCAATAATAATATTTTAACAATAATAATAATAATAATTATATTTAGTAGTAGCAGTAATAATAATACTATGTTATAATTTTTCTATAGTTTTATTTAGTAGTAGTAATAATAATAACTAATTGTAGTAGTAGTAGTAGTAGTTTAGTTTAATAATAATAATAATAATTATAATTATTATTAAATAAACAAAAAGTAATATTAATATTATAATTATATATTTTTTTCTTTTATTATTATTATTATTATTATTAGTTGTTCTTCGTTGTCCTTTCAAAATGATAAAAACCTTTTACAGTAATAACCTTTCTTAATCTAGTTTTATTTTGTAGTATA
This sequence comes from Garra rufa, assembly GCF_049309525.1. Lineage (NCBI taxonomy): Eukaryota > Metazoa > Chordata > Actinopteri > Cypriniformes > Cyprinidae > Garra > Garra rufa. The sequence continues at coordinate 15,689,236 of NC_133364.1, read as the reverse complement.
ACAATAATATAATAATAATAATAATAATAATAATTATTATTATTATTATTATTATTATTTGATTTGTATTATTATTATTATTATTGTAAACACATTTTACAGTAGTAATATTTCTACTGTAAATATTATATAGTTATTTATTATTATTCATCTTTAAATACATTAATATTTTTACATTCAACAAATGTAAACTATAAAAATACTGTTAAACAAAAACGCTGATACCAGTGGTCAATTTTTCTACTTAAAATGTTACCCCTTAGTTTTCAACAACATTTTCCAGAAAGATAATAATAATTGACATTATCAATGAAGTACCATAAGGTTAATTTTACCCAGTTCAGCACCTTATGAGAGCATTCTCATTCTTCCTGTTCTTTGTGTCTAATTAAAACCTGATTTACAACCAAGCTGGAGACCTCACAGACCATAAGTCTCAGGGTCAGAGGCGGTCAGTGAGACGCCCATCAACCAGGAAGTGACTACCTCACTGATCTGGGAATGACACATGCAATAGAACAAAGAATTGTGGGATCAGGTGCATCGGCCTGAACTGTACATGGGTTTTTTTGCACCTGCAGCCTGTAGCCCACCCCCTCAATTTGGTCCCAGGACAGCCATTTGCTCATTGGCCTGTTACGTCCAATAGCAGCTGCAGTAATTGGCTATTTCAGGGCCGTGAAGGTTGAGCTAGCAAGGGGAGAAAGGCCAAGCAACCCAGCTGTCAGTACAAACACAGCCCTCATTTATCAATTATCACCACCACCAACATGTGAGTGACATAATCGTGGTTTGGATATTTGTCAGCTGGAACGTCACCTTCTTTACTTTACTTTTTAAGATTTTGAAAAATGAAGAAATAAAGCAATACGGAAAATATTTCAAAACACTGAAATTGAAATAAATTCTATTCTTATTCTTATTTTTCTGGCCTGGTTTTGCCTTTGCTTATTGTCTGCTTGAGGAGTTTGTCCCAGCAGACTGCTTCAACACAGCAAAATCTGTAGTGCATGATAATCCATTCTTGATTTCCAAAAGGCACTGGGCTTTTAAATTCAATTTTCAGCTTTGGTGATAATGCCTCAATTTGTGTGCATCTCTGTGTGTGAATGTCTTGGTGTCTGTTGTGTAAGGACACTAACACTGTAGTCCTGCTGCTGGTCAAATGATCAAAAGGCAACATTTTATGACTACTCCCACTGACTTCCAATACCTAATTACTAGGAGATGGAAGAAAAATACCATCTCAAAGAGTCCCCTAATTAAAATATTAGGAATTACAATCTCCAGTGATGCCAAACAGATATATAGCTGCTTTAATACGGTGATTACGGGAGACGACAGAGCCCTGCTTTATTCTTTCTGTCATTAAAGACGATAATTGCCCCTCACATCAAATAAAAACCGACAGGGCAGTATCAGGGTGTAAGCATGTTTGATATTGTTACTTTTCTGGTGTAATTTTAACTGGACACATTTGTTAACAACATAGCAGCATCCATTACGGAAGGCTGGGCAAATTACTGAGGTCCGAATTGCAGTGGTGGAATAAATTTCAATTACTGCCTCCATTATCTAAAATTGGATTTCTCTGAAACCCACAAACACATGTATCCATCCATCCGAGCGCACATAAAAACCACAGATGAACTAAAAAAAAAAAAGAAATGGCTGAAAGGTCAGCCAGAAGCTCTGAATCATGACTTTGATGTGGTCAACAAAGTTGGTCGAAATCAAACGATTTGCATAAAGCATTAGCATCTCACAATTCTTTGAAGATCAGCAAGAGTCTTTGGGCTGCTGGTTTCTCTGCAATTTAGGGTTGTTTCCTAACAAGCCTCGTCTACTGATTATCTGCTGGAAAATGGCTGGATCTTGGATAAATCAGTTGGGAAAAATACAGACGAGCTCCAAAACTGCCAAAATACATACAAGTGGGTTCACAATTAAAATAACAGGTTTGTTTTAGCCCATTAGACTGGTCTTGTAGAGTGAAATAATTAATTCAAGGAATAATAATAAGCAATGATTCTGTTATCATTTGAAACCTGTATGACTTTTACTGACTGAAAATCCACCTTAAATCTACTTGGAATGTTGAAGAGTCCATATAAGGGGAAAAAAGTTATTCTGATCTGACAGTTCAAATAGATGGAGAGATGGACGGATGAACAGACAGATACAAAATCGATGGATGGATGGACGGATGAACAGACAGATACAAAATCGATGGATGGATGGATGGATGGACGGACGGATGAACAGACAGATACAAAATCGATGGATGGATGGATGGATGGACGGATGAATAGACAGATACAAAATCAATGGATGGATGGATGGATGGATGGATGGACAGATGAATAGACAGATACAAAATTGTTGGATGGATGGATGGATGCACAGATGAATAGACAGATACAAAATTGTTGGATGGATGGATGGATGCACAGATGAACAGACAGATACAAATTCGATGGATGGATGGATGGATGGATGGATGGATGGATGGATGGATGGATGGATGTACGGATGGAAGGATGGACGGACGGACGGACGGACGGACGGACAGATGGATGGATAAACGGATGAATAGACAGATACAAAATCAATGGATGGATGGATGGATGGATACAAGATGGATGATGAATGGATGGATGGATTGATACAAGATGGATGGATGGATGGATAGATACAAGATGGATAAATGGATTAATGGATGGATGGATAAATACAAGATGATGGATGAATGGACGGATGAATGGATAGACGCACTATGGATAGATGGATGGATGGATGGACAGACGAACAGAAGGATGGATGGATGGATAGATCAACACACTATGGATGGATGGATAGATAGACACTGAATGGATGGATGATAATAGATACAGTACAGATGGATGGGATGGATAGACAGATAGCTATATATATGAATGGATAGATAGACACTGGATGGATGGATGGATGGATGGATGGATGGATGGATGGATGGATGGATGACAGACTACGGATGGATGGATACACTATAGATGGGTGGGATTGATAGACAGATAGCTATATAAATGGATGGATAGATAGACACTGGATGGATGGATGGATGGATGGATGGATGGATGACAGACTACGGATGGATGGATACACTATAGATGGATGGGATTGATAGACAGATAGCTATATAAATGGATGGATAGATAGACACTGGATGGATGGATGATTGACAGACACACTATGGATGGATGGAAACACTATAGATTGATGGGATTGATAGACATATAGCTATATAAATGGATGGATAGATAGACACTGGATGGATGGATGATTGACAGACACACTATGGATGGATGGATACACTATAGATGGATGGGATGGATAGAGAGATAGCTATATAAATGGATGGATAGATAGACTCTGGATGGATGGATGATTGACAGACACACTACAGATGGATGGATACACTACAGATGGATAGATGGATGGTTATGGATGGTTAAAAATATGGATGTATGAATGTATGCATGGATGTATACCATATGGATGGATGGATAGATAGATAGATGGTTAGACAGATACATGAATGGATGAACAGATGAGACACTATGGATGGATGAATGAATGAATGAATAGATGGGTAGACAGCTATATGAACGGATGGATAGATGGATGGACGGACAGACAGACAGACAGACAGACAGACAGACAGACAGACAGACTACAGATGGATGGATGAATGGATAGATGGTCAGACAGACAGCTACATGAATGGATAGACGGATAGATAGCTATATGAATGGATAAATAGATAGACACACTATGGTTAGTTGGATTAATGATGGATGATGGATGTATAGATGGGAAAGCTATATGAATGGATGGATAGATACAGTATGGATGGATAGATGGATGGATGGATGTACGGATGGACGAACTACGGAGGGATGAATGGATGGATGGATGGATGGATAGATAGATGGTTCAACAGACAGCTATATGAATAGATGGATATAGACACACTATTGATGGATGGATGGATAGCGGGATAGATGATAGATAGCTATATTAATGGATGGATACACTATGGATGGATGGATGTACGGACAGACAGACTACTGATGGATGGATGAATGGATGGATGGATGGATGGACGGACAGACAGACAGACAGACAGACAGACAGACAGACAGACAGACAGACAGACAGTATACAGATGGATGAATGGATAGATGGATAGATAGATACACTATGGATGGATAGGTGGATAGATAGGATTTCAAACCACATACTGATGTGGTTTGGATTAGGTTCACCAACAGTATATATGTGGTTTTATACCGTAAGGCTACAACAAAATGAAACTAAATTGAGTCAAATACACCAAAAAACATCTGAACATCTGAGTCCAGGATCCTTCTCTTCAATGAAAAACATTTTGCTGTGGATTCTCAAAGGTGGGCAATCGTGATTTCAGCTACACTAATGGCTCTTGAGTATTTTTGCTCTGGCGGTAATTGCAGGTATGTGCTCATATTTACACAGGAAGGCTCAGTCATGAACCAGCGGGCGTAATTGTCCTGGTAACCAAAAGATCATCTCCTCTCTGCCTCAGAATGGATCTGGTGTCTTACTTTTCAGGAGGAAAGGAAAAGACAGTGATTTAGACCAAACACAGATGCTTTTCTCTTTCACTATAATTATTTTCTCTTTAACTGATAAGGGAACACACAACAAACTCACAATGTATGTGCACAAGGTGAACCCAGAGTCCAGCAGCAATTGATCTTAGACTGAAAGCCATCGCTTTTCAATACAACACCTCCAAGATGGTTAGTCTGACTGCTAGTCTTCACTAAAAAGCTGCCTCCGGAGAACACGCAAGAAAACAGAGCATCACTTAAATGAACTGGTACAGCTTCAAATTGTCGACAAGATGAAACAACAACTTTGAACCTGGCTTTATCCAATGTATAGATTTCTGGAGTGTGTATTTAATTACTTAGGGCCTTATTTACTGACTTGAACTTTTAAACCATTTGTGAGTTGTAGACAAACTTTCTAAGATTAGTTAAAACTGGTTTGCTGTGTAAACAGCCATAAAATATAACAAAATGTGTTGAACCGATGGAAGGTAATACGACCTTTGCATTCCTCCAGAGATATTTACTCTAATGGAGTGTTATGTTGCCTAAGCCTGAGACATCTGATTTCATTAAACACACTGAGGCACTCAGCAATATAATTTTCACAAAAAGCAAACACAATTTCGCTAAGAAAGTGAAGTGTTTACGCTGATTAAAGTCTGATAAATGTGAGCAATTCTAATGAAGAAAAGTCATGAGTCATCGTAAAAGGCTATTTTGACCTTGTCATGGTTGGAGGGTTCGAGATACAGAGGGTGGGATGGACCAGATGTTGTTCATCAGATCCAGCCTCACCCCTAAATCCCAACAGGGTGTTCCTGGGTCACTCCTGGGTCAATGGTCATAGTATAATGCACATACAAAATCTGCATATATTCAAGGATATGTGACTGTTGTATCATGGGATAGATGGAATGGGACGTGAGCATCTGTTACCTGATAGATATATGTTTTAAAACAAGCCTAGAACATGCTATAAAACACACATTTACATGCAATAAAGCTTTTTATTAACAGGCTTCCACTCTATCTAAAGTTCAGCCTTATGAATAAAATCAATTACATTATACACACACTCTATTACGAGCGCTCCCATATATCTCCAACGACTCACAGATAGGCATTATATTAAAGTGCGAGCACTGTAATGCATCATTGTCTGACATAATTAGCCTGACATGGACCTTGTGACCTCCACACAACATTCCCAAATACCATGAGGTCACTAGAATCTGGCCTATATGTCCTATAGTTGCCTGCTAATAAGCAAGAACTGTATTTTGACAAGGTACGGCTGCACTATTTGCATCCAACAGAAATTAATAATGCCTCGATACTTAAATGTGAGTCTTTAATGGATGGGTAAAGCTAACTGTATCTTCTCACCCCTTCCTGCTTAAGTCAAATCTGGAAACATCATTAGCATAGCTAGTAAAATGAGCCAATATGTTAAAAATATGGACCCGGAGGAGTGGGGCAGCTAGGGGAATGTGTTTAGAGCTAATTTGAGTGTGGTTCGGACATAAAGGGGACAAAGTTCATACAGACCAACAGCATAATCCATCAAATCCTAAATACTTTGGGGAACCCGATATGTGCAAGGATTTCTGTCATCTATACACTACCTGGATTTGTTATTAGTATAATTTATATACTTTTATAGCATTTATTAATATTTTCGTACTTTATATTTCATATTTTAGGGCTGTCAAATGATTAATCACGATTAATCACATCCTTACTTTATATTTATTTAAGGCTGTCAAATAATTAATCATGATTAATTGCATTCATACTTTATTTTATTTAAGAGCTGTCAAACGATTAATTGCATTCTTACTTTATATTTATATTAGGGTTGTTAAACAATTAATCACGATTAATCACATCCATAATTCATATTTATATTTATTTTAGGGCTGTCAAACGAATAATCACGATTAATCAAAATTATTCGCATTTGTAGTTTATATTTATATTTAGTTTAGGGCTGTCAAACGATTAATCACGATTAATCAAGATTATTCACATTTGTAGTTTACATTTATATTTATTTTAGGGCTGTCAAACAATGAATCAAGATTAATCACATTCTTACTTTATATTTATATTTATTTTAGGGCTGTCAAACAATTAATCATGATTAATTGCATTCATACTTTATTTAAGAGCTGTCAAACGATTAATCACATTCTTACTTTATATTTATATTAGGGCTGTTAAACAATTAAGTCGTGATTAATCACATCCATACTTCATATTTATATTTATTTTAAGGCTGTCAAACAATTAATCACGATTAATTGCATCCGTACTTTATTTTAGGGCTGTCAAACAATTAATCATGATTAATTGCATTCATACTTTATTTTATTTAAAAGCTGTCAAACGATTAATTGCATTCTTACTTTATATTTATATTAGGGTTGTTAAACAATCACGATTAATCACATCCATATTTGATATTTATATTTCTTTCAGGGCTGTCAAACAATGAATCACGATTAATCAAGATTATTCACATTTGTAGTTTACATTTATATTTATTTTAGGGCTGTCAAACAATGAATCAAGATTAATCACATTCTTACTTTATATTTATATTTATTTTAGGGCTGTCAAACAATTAATCATGATTAATTGCATTCATACTTTATTTAAGAGCTGTCAAACGATTAATCACATTCTTACTTTATATTTATATTAGGGCTGTTAAACAATTAAGTCGTGATTAATCACATCCATACTTCATATTTATATTTATTTTAAGGCTGTCAAACAATTAATCACGATTAATTGCATCCGTACTTTATTTTAGGGCTGTCAAACAATTAATCATGATTAATTGCATTCATACTTTATTTTATTTAAAAGCTGTCAAACGATTAATTGCATTCTTACTTTATATTTATATTAGGGTTGTTAAACAATCACGATTAATCACATCCATATTTGATATTTATATTTCTTTCAGGGCTGTCAAACAATGAATCACGATTAATCACATTCTTACTTTATATTTATATTTATTTTAGGGCTGTCAAACAATTAATCGCGATTAATTGCATTCATACTTTATTTTATTTAAGAGCTGTCAAACGATTAATCACATTCTTACTTTATATTTATATTAGGGCTGTTAAACAATTAAGTCGCGATTAATCACATCCGTACTTCATATTTATATTTATTTTAGGGCTGTCAAACAATTAATCGCGATTAATCACGATTAATCACATTTGTAGTTTATATTTATATTTATTTTAGGGCTGTCAAACAAGAAATCAAGATTAATCACATTCTTACTTTATATTTATATTTATTTTAGGGATGTCAAGTGATTAATCATGATCATCCATATATCTTTTTTAGGACTGTTATATGATTAATCACGATTAATTGCATCCGTACTTTATATTTATTTTAGGGATGTCAAACAAATAATCAAGATTAATTACATCCATACTTTATAATTATTTTAGCACTGTGAAATGATTAATCATGATTTATCACATCCTTACTTTATATTTATATTTATTTTAGGGCTGTCAAACGATTAATTGTGTCAGTACTTTATATTTATTTCAGCGCTGTCAAATAATTCATTACGATTAATTGAATCTTTACTTTAAATTTATATTTAATTTAGGGCTCTAAAACGATTAATCGAGATTCTTACTATATATTTATGTTTATTTTAGGGCTGTCAAGTGATTAATCATGATTAATCACATCCATACTTTATATATTTTAGGACTGTCAAATGATTAATCATGATTAATCGCATTCCGATGTGTATAAAATACACGTGTGTATATATTTAAGAAAAAATGTATAATATATAATACAAAATGTTCTCATTTTAAATTCCAGATTTTTAATACAACACAGGTCTGAATAGCTTGAAATAAAAGAACACTCTATATAATCTCATAAGTGTGTTTATATGAGATTATAAAACATATGCTATCCGCTGTCTGAAATAATACTGCAAGCTTTATACTGTCATAAAAATAGTTACAGCAGAGATTTAATGCATATTATTTTTGAAGTTTAGAGCGGTGATAATTGTCCAGCTGATGCAACCAGATACATTTTACCCTGATTTATATATCAAATAAACCGGGACATCTATACGGTGTAGCATTTGCACTTTATAGAGACATGGCCCGCGTTAATGAAAAGTGCTCGACTCACATTCATGCACAGGGTCTCTCGCTCTCATTTTCTCTGAGTGATTAAGCTCAATTAACTCATCTCATTAAGGTTAATGATCTACTCCACCATTTTCCACTCCAAGTTCTTGGATGAAGAAGCAGCATAGGCTAAAGATGACGTCCGTTATCTTCTACCAAAGAGGGAACAAATCATTTTTTCTCAAATGAGTTGTGTATTGTTTATCTTAAATTATAGAATGTGCTTTAATTACTTAATTTGGTTGTCTCCATTGCGCTTTTATTGCAGAAGCGTTGGTGGAATATTGTGTTGTCTTCAGCTGTGGCTATGAAATGGGCCATTTTAGTCATTGTAGGTTTACAGGCTATGTTTAGTACAGCAAAATTTGCATACTCAGTATAGTAGTCATACTTGCACTATTTCTGCAGGATGTATCCAGGGCACAGCATGCAAATTATCAGTATGCACAGAATGAAGCATGAGCTACACTCTTAAATATAAAGGTGCTTGAAAAGGTTCTTCACAGCGATGCCATAGAAGAACCATTTTTGGTTCCACAAAGAACCATTCAGTCAAAGGTTCTTTAAAGAACCATCTCTTTCTTACCTTTTTATAATCTGAAGAACCTTCTTTCACCACAAAGAACCGTTTGTGAAACAGAAAGGTTCTTCAGATGTTAAAGGTTCTTTATGGAACCATTTAGACAAAAAAGGTTCTTCTATGGCGTCATGAAGCACCTTTATTTTTAAGAGTGTACTACAATTGCCATAAGGCACACTAATAGAGAATTACAATAGCGCAAGAGAAATTTTACATTAGTAATTTTTTCATTGATTATTATTCCATTTAGTAATAATAATAATAATTTTATAGCAGTAAAAATTCAGTAGCATTCCTTTCCAAATATAGCACTGCCCATAGCAAAATCCACCTATCCCAGCATGCACTTATGCATTCATCTCTATTCCACTGACGATCCCGGGCCCAGAAAAATCACCTATGCAACCATGAATACTTAAGATGAATATCTAATGCTTTCTGCAGCCCGTGGCTAAAAATAAATGTTACAGATTGCAAAAACATGAGTTATTGAGGAGCCGATTAGATTACTCTGCTTTCAAGGACATCGTTATTCTTCCCGCAAGCAGAGCAGGTGTTTCTAAAATGCATCCTGCCTCCGATCCAGAGAGATTTAGGAGTTTTCTTCATCTTTGTAGTGAAACGGGTGAGAATATCTGATTAATTACAGACAATTCCACTGGGAATACGACATTTTAACGCTCATTAACAGGGCATAATGGTGTAAAGGGCGAGTTTTTACTATGTGCTAACCTGTGGGGTTGCATATAACGTGCAGAACTTCTGTAATGACAGATATGAGCCGGAAAAAGCTCACAGCGTTTTATTAGCTAATCCTGAACAACATTCATTCCTCTCTATCTTGTCCCCGTGGTCCCATCAGTCTTTCCACAGGGGTCGATTTCCTGCTATTTTTGCGTTCGGTTTGAACCGAGAATATCCTTCATAAAGCCTCGCATTATCTCTGGAGACTCCTCTGGAGCTGTCAGTGAAAAATACACACTTTGTTGCCAGACAAAAGAGTAGACAAGAGAGTGTTTCAGGGAGCATTTCTCTCTCTGCTGGGGAGACGGCAGAATGCTGAGGAGATTGTTACCTCCAGCGCAGTCATGCTCACTAAAAAGAAAGAGAGGGAAAGAGATGGGGAGAAAGGAAGCGTGTGAGAGAATGAGATTTCCGGGAGCACAATATACCCCCTGAATGTGAAACACTAGCTTGGTTCTGCTGATACTACAAAGTATCAGAGGTTTGATCCCCCCTACAAGGCTTGAAACCATCAGAGAATGTCGAAACAAAAGCCTGGATCTTTAAAGTACGTGTAGAAGCATCTATTCGTGCTTCAACTGGGTTTTAGTAACCACAAAAGTTAGTGAGTGCTCATATTCATTTGGTGGTAAATAGACACTTAGGTGCAGAGGTACTGTAACCATAGCAACCGCAGACTCGAGCACTTCTGTTAGGATCATTATCGAATAGAGCATCGACAGAACATAAATACACTGTCATTGCTTATCACGTTATTATTTCACCGTACGGGAGTGTTGTTGGCAAATGTTGTGTCCTTAATGACACACAATGCACTAATACTATACACTATGTGTCTACCAACTAAGGTATAGATGGCTAGCTTGTCATTCAGCATTGGAGCCAGGAATTTTATCCGAGGAGGCAAGGGAGGCAATGTCTCCTCAAAATATTGGATGAGCAACAACAATGTTGCAACACCAATATTTAAAAAATATAACACGTATAAATCACTAGTTTTTCTAAAAAAAAAAAAAAAACATTGTCCAACAGTGACACCAGAGGGCAAAGTTACAATGGGAGTCTGCTTCTTTCTCCCCTCCCCTGAGCCCATTGAGTTTTAACAGACCCCCTAAAGCATGCAGTGAGTTTGTTGGGGGGTACATGAGAATGAATGGGCAAAAATCACATAATATGATTAGATATAACTATGATTGTCTGTGCGCATTCTGTTTGGGAATCATTCTAAATGAACAATATAATAGCGTTAATAGGAAAACTAATTTAAAATAGTAAGTAAAAAACTCACGCACTTAGATATAACCACTTCGTTTTGACTTACGTCAAAATAAGACTTAAAATGTCATGAAAACAGTATGTGGGAGCAATTTTCTGTGACCAATATTTATCGAGTTTTGAAGACTGATGATCCAAAAAATTCAAAAATAGCTGACATAAATTCACAAATAAAATATGTGACCCTGGACCACAAAACCAGTCTTGAGTAGCACAGGTATATTTGTAATAATAGCCAAAAATACATTGTATGGGTCAAAATTATTGAATTTTCTTTTATGCCAAAAATCATTAGGATATTAGGTAGAGCATGTTCAATGAAGATATTTTGTAAATTTCTTACCGTAAATATATCAAAACCTAATTTTTGATTAGTAATATGCATTGCTAAGAACTTCATTTGGACAACTTTAAAGGCGATTATCTCAGTATTTAGATTTTTTTGCACCCTCAGATTCCAGATTTCAAATAGTTGTATCTCAGCCAGATATTGTCCTATTCTAAAAAAAAAACATACATCAATGGAGAAAAAAAAAAAAAAAAGACTAGTTTTGTGGTTTAGGAGTCACATATAGTAATTAAATTGTTCCTGCCTTGAGTTATTTTGGAGTAAATGTAAAATTCTTGAAAACACTAACTTGAGATGAGATGAGATTCATTCACAGACCACTGGTTGAACTTCTGATGCATTTGGGACACAAAACTGAAAAAACTTCAGGGGTTTCAAAGTCGTCATCAGATTGGTTGAATTTTACATGCCTGTTGCGTTGCATGCCCTGATGCAAACCCACTCCTAGAAGAAAAAAGCCATTGTGTTTACAACTGAGACAATGAACGCTTATATGCTGGAAGCGCTTTTCAAAAGAATGTGAAATATGTAAAGTTCACAGCATAGACTCTTTAAAATACGTCCAATAGTTTTACACTCCGGTCTGTTATTGTGAAGACATTCCATGTCCCTAAACAAGACGCGGCACAAAACAAAACGTGATTGGTTACTTTACCTGTCAGTCATATGGCCTCTTATGGAGTCTTTGGCTATTCAAGGTTCCCAGACTTTCTGCTGTCAGTCTGAAAGTCTGGATACATGAGACTATGGAAAAAGTTGACATCTGTCAATATTTGTCCTCCTTTTGGAAAGTCATAGAAACGGTAAAATGGATATGTATAATGGATGGTTTTAATAACAAAAGACGGTTTGCGATGGGCAGAACTACAGAAATGTGAAAAGAGTCCATATTAGGTGAAACACTCTCAGTCGCAATGCATTCTGGGATCACCTAATCTGCAAAGGACATGCACCAAAACTTACAAGGCAGTATAATTACAGTCTATTCCTTCCTACTGGAACAACCTCCATGACAGAGATGCCTGTGATGCCTAAAATGCTAATTTACCTTCGATCTGAAAAGTCTGGTTGATTAGGAACAAAGTCCTAATTGCAAAAAACGCTAATCGTAAGGCTCTAATCGTCTAATCTAGCACATAACCTAATTTAGGCGACTCCAGACGGAGCGAGCAACTGGCGTAAAAGCTCTAAACCATTAGTAACAGAATGGACAAACAATTCAGTTTTAATTGAATTTATGTGCTTCAGAGTCACATCGCATTCCCCTAATCGAACCCCAGCCAGTCTTCGTCTTCAGAGCGCGCCGTCTGCTTTTAAAGTCGAGACCAGAGCTAATTATACATCCCTATGTGAGGAATTCCTGCAGAATCAGTTTATTCAGACGGGGAACGTCTTCCCAGATGATTAATTAGCCGCTAGTGTGTGCGCGTCTATGTGGATGAAATGGAAACTGATAAGATTCAAATCAAAGTCTGGATCTCATTGACAGTAAAGGCAGATATGCTCATATATATATACTGCCTTTAGGTGTCTCGTCTTCAAACAAAGAACACTACAGACTCGACACACCCAGCATCGTTAAACGGGGCTGATGGGATTTGCAGGATCTCGCCACAGTGCAGCTTATTAGTGCAGTCCACTATGTGGGCATATTTTAATGTCTTCTGCAGCAGATGAGGTTCAATAAAGGCTGCTTGGCCATTAAAAATGCATCCATCTCAATTAGGTGATGAGTTTGGCGATTTCCCACACAATATCCATTACATCCACTCAATTCAAGACAATGGATACTCACACACACCTCACAGGTGTTCTGCATGTGTGTTTTGGAGAGACAAGGTCTTCCCATATTAACTGATACACGTGTGAAAAGCAATTATGAACTAAACAAAGACTAAATAATTAAAATGAAGGTTAAAGCTGCCATGAAACAGTCTGTTTTGTATCTTCAGATCGGCTGTTTGCTGTTTTTTTACATTTTAATTAAAAATCACAGTAAAACATGAGATGAAGTTGCATTTAGAAATTAAAATTAAATCACGTGCACATTAATGTTCTTTCAAAGAACGATTTACACAAGTTTACACAAGGATCTGTTACATAAAATAATTCTAAATTCATTTTTGTCCCGATATATTATTCAAAAATGTAATTTTGACTTGAATACACCTCTTCTATAATGAGCATGTTTTTAATTTCTATAGTTAAGACTATTTTGACATTTTTAAGGGGCATGAAGTCAAAAATGTTAGAGTGATTCAGGTGTCCTTATATAATAAATGGCGAAAAAACATGCTGTAAAAAAAAAAAAAGAAAATATCATGAGAAGACCCTCATGACCATGTGTTAAGGTCTTTTAAAATATCAGATAATTTAACCTGACATGGCACAGTTAGCTCAGATTATAAAATGCTGCATGCTACAACCCAATCCCTCAAAAAGAATGAATAAAAAATAATAAAATTAAATAAGAATAATAATATTTATAATTATAATCTATAATTAACATACACTACCAGTCAAAAGTTTTTGAGCAGCAAGATTTATGTTTTTAAAGAAGTCTCATCTGCTCACCAAGCCTGCATTTATTTGATCTAAAGTACAGCAAAAAAAGTAAAACATTTGTCCTATTTAAAATAACTATTTACTATTTGAATGTATTAAAATGTAATTTATTGCTGTGATCAAAGCTACATTTCATTCTAATATGCTGATCTGTTCAAAAAAAAAACATTTATTATTATCAATATACTTAAAACAGTTGAGATTTTTCAGGATTCTTTGATGAATATAAAGATCCAAAGATCAGCATTTATCTAAAATAAAAAGCTTTTGTAAAATTATACACTAAACCATTCAAAAGCTTGGAGTCAGTATATTTTTTGGGGGAAAGAAAGAAATGAATACTCTTATTTAGCAAGGAATGCTTTTTTAATTGATCAAAAGTGATGAGAAAGACATTTATACTGTTACAAAAGATTTATATTTCAGATAAATGCTGTTCTTCTAAACCTTCGATTCATAAAAGAAACCTGAAAAAAAAATCAGCTTTGAAGTCACAGTAATAAATTACATTTTATAATATATATTTAAATCAAAAACAGTTACTTTAAATAGTTAAAATATTTCCAAATTTTAGTGTTTTTGCTGTACTTTGGATCAAATAAATGCAGGCTTGGTAAGCAGAAGAGACTTTAAAAAACATTAAGACTCTTACTGTTCAAAAACTTTTGACTGGGGGTGAAAATTTATTTAAAAAAAAACAAACAATTTATTTATTTTAAACTATGATGATGCGTACACTCTTCAAAATTATGAATGTCAACATGAAACTAGTGTGATAAAATCACTTACTACACTTGACTGTGACTGTGATGGTTTAATATAACAGTTTAAAGCTGGTAAAACCAGTAAACTGAAACATTTTGTGTAAATAATTTAAAATCATCCAGAATGCTTTCTGTCTTATTTTCGGGGGGAAAGTCTGCAGTAACTGACAGAATATACTGTAGCTTAACTTGTTATTAACCCACAACATCCCAGACCCCAAACTGTGACACAAGGGGTGTCAGGCAAAACTGTAACACACACCTCAACTCTTCTGGTGCGCCTGGACTCGTGACATCTCCGCTGTCGATCTGTCTCCCTCACAAGCTGTTCTCAGATTGTCAGTCCTGTCATCTATCTTCCTGTCGCTGTAGACGAGCGATGACACTTCCTGTGCCTTGAGTTTACAGCACACCCCCTCTCTCTTCTCCTTCTCTGTCTCAGATGGGCTCTTAATAAGGTAAAATACTGCTGTAGAGAAGAATGCAGCAATTAGTTGACACTAAATGTTCACAGTTTTGATATTTTTGACAAAATTCTAGCTCAGTAATTCCAACAGGGTTTGAGAAAGAAGTTCTAAAACTTAATTACATACAAACAAATTCCCGCATATGATTTTTTGCCTTCATGCCTTCAATTTAAATGCACTTATTAAGTATGGCAAAGCCACACTGCTCATACAATACATATCTGAGCATGTTGGGATCAAACTCTGAGCACAGAATACCAAACAGACACCTTTACTTTAATGTTTCTAGTCTGTTCCTTGTTTTACCAGTCTGTATCCCCCCTCCAAGTGAATTCAAGGGTTGGGTTTTGAGAACATCATTCTGTTCCCAGCATGACATGAGCAGGCCTGCACTGTGCTAGACCAGCCTCTGAGAGATCTGAACACACACACACACACACACACACACACACACACACACACACACAGGGCATCAGAGAGATTGAGAGGTGAGAGTGTGAAAACCCAGAGTGTTGGTGAAAGGTTACTAGATAAGAGGACAGTGGCTGTCTTAACAATGACATACTGCAGTCTTTCTTTGCATCTCTCTCTCTGTCGCTCGTATTCAGCCTTTCTACTGAAATGGTGTTGTTGCTTACATTAGGGCTGGTACATGCTGAAATAGATGGTTTAGTCCTACATGAACAACAGTTTTTACTATTATTTACAAGAGGATCTGCATCTCCATGGATTTAAATATAAGAGTTTTGTCATAAAACAACTTTGTGCATCAACATTGATTGAAGTCAATGAATTTGCATCAACATTAAATATGTAAATATGTGCTGCACACCTTCTTCTCAATAACAAAATAACACACAATCGACATGACAGACGTGAGAAAACAGCAGTTAAGAAAGCATCTGATCATACCGATGTGGATTAAAGGTTGTATCAGCGATTTCTAGCCTAAAACAAAGTGTCAATTTCAGCTGACCTTTCTTCACGATCCGCTCGCACTACCAACCTTTCCACACATAAACAAACAGTGTTCCAACCAATCACCGTCAGGGGTTTGGTGTTGTGGACTTTCCTACTGGTGCTGGGATGTGAGGGAGGCGGAGCGAAAGTCCACAACACCAAACCCCTGACGCTGATTGGTTGGAACACTGTTTGTTTATGTGTGGAAAGGTTGGTAGTGCCGATTGTTTTTTTGGCATATCTCGGACCCTAGGCTGACCAGAGAGACGCGTTTTTTTCACAGACAATTTATGGGGCAGGCAGCGAGCGGATCGTGATGAAAGGTCAGCTGAATTTGACACTTTATGTTTCAGGCTAGAAATCGCTGATACAACCTTTAAGTTCCAGGGAATATACAGTACGCATGTCTTGGAAAACCCAAGCTACTGCATGTTTTGAAGACGTCATTGCTTTCTGAGAAGAAGAAAATGGCATTTCAGATTTCAGGAACATACCTAATATTGTTTGAGTATTTTTGCACTTACATCGCGATTTTGTCAGTTAGCCGGATGTGTGGCCACATTGGAGATATTAGGATGTAAACAATAGCATAGATTGCATGGTTAATGTACTACTGAATACGTTCTTCTGCTAATTTATGCTGTCTGTACTATGGAAAATACATGTGGAAGTTGTTAAATCATATAGAGATGGACTTAGTAAGCAGAAAGGGTGCAATATTTTGACAAAGTAAAGTTAATAGGGCGGTAATGATACTTAGGAGCAGTATTAATTAAGATGTTAGCGTAATTTTTCACCTATACCTGACCAGAAATGATACAGAAATGATAACAAATACGAATGATGTTAAAATTCTTGCCCTGGAAATCCTGGTTCATTTGGGTCAAGCACAACTGCCTTTTGTTCCTCAGTTTTATGCACTTGTCTCCTTGATTTGTTATAACTTTTGGCAGTCGATAGTACCCCAAATGTTTTTTTCCAGTCTGACCAATTAGTACAGCCAACTGTTTACGTTAAGTGCCACCAATATGGCTGACTGATGACATTAAAATAAAAGATAATGCATTTTTACATGATTTAGTAAATGTATTTATCCTTTAGCATAATAACAAAACTGTTTATATTACTTCTTTTCCAGATAAATCAGCCAAACGCCTTGGACATTATTGGATTACATTTTTGAGTCAAGAAGATTTAAGACTGACGCAGAATCCTTTTTCCTGGCTCACAACCACCTTCATTTTTGGAAATGGGACAGAGCCAAAATGGCTTTCCACAGCATTGTGTTTGTGGACAAAGGGTAAAAACAGCAGCATGAATTATGTTAACTGTGACCAATCAAGAATAAAAAAATAAATAAATAAAAATATAAAAAAAATATTTAAATTTATTTTTTTTACATTTAAAAATTTATTTTAAAATAAAAAAAATATACAAATAAAATAAGTGTCCACAGTGCTGTTTGTGAAAAAAATTGTAAAAACGGTAATGGTAAATAAAAATACTATTTTTGTTTTGTTTTGTTTTTCAAAATTAAAAAAAAAAATATATATATAATAATAATAATAATAATAATAATAATAATAATAATAATAATATTATATATATATATATATATATATATATATATGAAATAAAACACAAAAATAAACTAACAAAATAAAATCAATCAATAAATAAAATGTTAAAATACAATGTTTTAAAATACAAAAATAAAATAAAATGGGTTTCCACATGACTGTGTTTGTGAGAAAGGGGGAAACATCAGCATGAATTTATGCTTATCTTTGACCAAGCAAGTCAAAAAGTATTTTCTAGAAAGTCACAGAAAAATTAAATAATATGAAATAAAATTAAAATTGTATTTTATTGTATTTTTGAATTTGATTTTAAAATTCAAAAAATACAAATTAAAATAAAATAAGATGCAAAAATAAACTAAACTAATCAAATAAAATATACATTTCATTTTAAAATTCAAAAATAAAATAAAAAATGCCTTTTTGATGGGCCTTGACAGACTATTAACTCACTACTAATCACAACTACAACTGCTTGGCTGTTGATGCTTTGGGCTGGATATTATCGTTGGTTCAAAACTCATTTCCGATTTCTGGGTAATCCTTAATTACATTGGGAGATGATGGTGTTGATTGCCATCAGTCTTGCCAAGTTTCATGCAGTGGTGAAAAATTGTGATTTAGTGGGAAGAGCCAATGGAGGTAAAGGGTCTCGCAGCAGGCGGGTGGGGCTGCAGACGCTGGCAAAGTGCTGACAAGCCAGAGGAAAGATTTGAAGAGCAATTGCAGACCGTACACACTAAAAAACCCTCAATATCATCTCTAAAGGAGGCATGCTTCTATTGTGGGTTGTAAAACGCATTCGATCACCTCTGCGGAGCTTAGAGTCACGAGTTAAATGAATTTACACAACACATTTGGTTCTCCGAAGGCTTCGTTTTCAAATCCGCCGGTTTGCTGCGTTAGGGGTGTGAAATGCTGTTAGACGATTCTAAATAAGATGTCATGAAAAACAAACAAAGCAGCATGGGATATGGTGAATTTGAGGCACAGAGGAACACGTAGCGCTTCTTTACTGTGCAAACAATCCAATAAAAACGTCCACACGACCAGCAATTACGCACATATATGACACCCCCTGCCAAACCAATAAAACTACAGGGGGTTTGACAAGCACCGTAACGCTTTGGTGTGTATTATGAATGACAATCCGCATCAAACCGGCCCAGGAGGGTTGTATGCGTTGTATATGTCCTCGCCGAGACCCTGCTGAACCCTGAGATTCAGCGGCCCACTTCTCGAAAAACGCTTGCCGCTGCACCGCAGGCCCTGCCACACACATACGGTGATTTATGAGCGTCTGTCAGAGCTAATACGGCCTGTTTTACATGCTCCCAACCAAGCAAAAGCAGAGCCAGACTCGTCCGCCAGCGCTCCCATTCTCTCTTTCTGCCACAATGGTGCCCCTAAATAACAGACAATGCACTTGCCTCTGAAACATTGAACGTATAGAGCACAGTTGCATGACTGATCTGCATAAAAAGCATTTGGAGGCGGATACAGAGCTGTCTGGAAGAGAAAAGGCAGACATATTACATGTTATATGTCGCAGTTCTTCAGTCTTAGTGGTTAGTCACGTCTCTATAACTACTCTTTATTGGCGAGGCATCTGAAGTGTCGTTAAAAAAATGCAAATGCGGTGTTTCCCTATAATGGTCAATTGCAGCGCTGGGATTCTCAGAAGCTATTCTTCAGGATGCAAGAAAGAAAGATGTGTATTGTTTTGTCTATTATTGCTGTATAACAGTACACTATGAATACTGTTACTATTGCAAATGTATTGCTTTTCTCTATCTTAAAGGAACAGTTCACCCCCAAAAAATCACAGAATAAAGCCATTTCTTAGCCTTGAAGTTAGAGATTACAGTTTATAAAGTTTTAAGTAGCATGAGTTTTCTTTCATGCCAAAAATCATTAGGATATTGAGCAAAGGTCATGTTCCATGAAGATATTTTGTAAATTTACTATCGTAAATGTATCAAAACGTAATTTTTGATTAGTAATAGGCATTGCTAAGAACTTCGTTTTGACAACTTTAAAGCCGGTTTTCTCAATATTTAGATTTTCTCTGAACCCTTAGATTTAGAAACCTTATTTATTTAGCTTTCAGATGATGTATAAATCTCAACGTCTAAAAATTGACCCTTATGACTGGTTTTGTGGTCCAGGGTCACATATGGATTTTTTTTTTTTACATAAATGCATTGATTTGCTTCAGAAGGCTTTTTTTAACCCCTTGGAGCCATGTGGAGCACTTTTTATGATGGATGGATCCACTTTATTTTGCTTTAAAATCTCAACACCCATTCACTGCCATTACAAAGCTTGGAAGAGCCAGGATTTTTTATAAAAAAAATAACTCTGACTGTATTCGTCTGAAAAACGAAAAGTCATATACATCTAGGATGACTTGAGGGTGAATAAATCATGTGTTAATTTTCGTTTTTGGGTGAACTATCCCCCTAATGGTGAATTTTTTATTACAAACACATAGCTTTTACCTTTATGAGGTTATCGTGATGCTTTTATCAGCTGTTTGTACTCTCATTCTGACGGCACCCATTCACTCCGATGGTAAGCAATGCTAAATTGGAGCAATGCTTGTCTGTTATAACTGTCACTTTATTACACTTATAAGCTCCTTTTGCACCTTATTCTTTTTGCATTTGCACAACTCTGTCTGGTTTGCACTGTGCCATGTGCCCTTATATTGTTTTTTTTTTTTTTTTGCTTTTTATATATTATATGTATAATTGTATTTATTTGTATTTTTTAACGCGATTTCAACTCTCTGTATGTCCGGTACATATAGCAGAATTGACAATAAAGTTGACTTTGACTTTTTGACTTTGACTGACTTAAATTTCTCCAAATCTGTTCAGATGAAGAAACATACTCATTAATATCTTGAATGGCCTGACGGTGAATTCATTTTGAGCTAATTTAAATTTTTGGGTGAAATATTCCTTAATTAGGGCGAATAAAAAACTTGAAAAAGTTATTGCGACTGACTTAACATTTTTTCTTACAAACTCGCAATTCTGACTTTTTCTCAGAACTCTGAGATATAAACTCGCAATTCTGAGAAATTAACAGAAAACTCTGATGAGCAAAAAACTCATTCAAAAGTCTCAAATGCTTGCTCAATGCTATCTATGAGAAACATCTGAGGTATTAAAATAATCCATTTGGTCATTTTTCTCTCTGAAAGCAAACATTTTATTTGTTAAGCACCTACTAAACCTACACTACACCAAATATCTGGCATTGTGTAAACACATACAATACACATAGCCGTTATATTTAAAACATGCCTTCACAAAGACAACACCTTGCAAGGACAAAACCTCTGAATAATAAAACGGGATTAAACGCACAATATCCATCACGCCTTATAAATTGTGTAAATCTGTGGCCTGTATGTCACTGCCAGTGCTGCTTCATTAAGAGCCTTAATGATAATGTTAATTAGTGGTTTCTCATCCACAACCACTGAGAAGTCAAATATGCATCAGCCAATGAGGTACGAGGGAAGATGTGTATCATGAAGCGTTAACGGTGCACACACACACTAATGAATCTCTGTAATGCAGATGGACACTATTCTATAATACATTTACAAACTATAATCTCCACAAATACAGCCAATTTATGGCTTACTTTTAAGTACATCGGCACAATTGTTTATATGTGCTCTGTATACGTGACCCTGGACCACAAAACCAGTCATAAGCAATATGGGTATATTTGTAGCAATAGCCAACAAGACATTGTATGGGCCAAAATGCTTTTTCTTTTATGCCAAAAATCATAGTAAAGACACAGATCATGTTCCATTAAGATATTTGATAGATTTCCTACCATAAATATTTTTCTTTTTTGCACCCTCAGATTCCAGATTTTCAAACAGTTCTGCAAATATTGTTATCTTAACAAACCATACATCAAAGGGAAGCTTATTTATTCAGCTTTCAGATGATGTATAAATCTCAATTTCAAAAAATGTACTCTTATGACTGGTTTTGTGGTCCAGGGTAGCATGTATTTCTAAGCAGATGTCACTCCAAATATGATATTACCTTGAAAGTTATTAATGTCATTGCATAATATGAACAAAGTGAATAAAATGCTTGCAGTGCATGAAAGGCCTACCTGCTTTTGTTCTTCAGTAAACGTTATGCTGACATCTACTGGATGAATCCGAACATCAAGGCAAACGCGTCTGAATGTTGTTTCAATTAGCAGGTGTAAAACCTTTTGCAAAAACAATGTGAGATCAACAAAAACACTCACTCATTTCTCTTCCAACGTTGAGTTGTTTTTATGGACTTAACAGGTTGGAGTCTTGTCCAGTTTAACTACATTTATCTGAAAAGAGGAGGCAAATAACAAACCTGTCTACAGTGGAGTCCTTGAACATCCGGTTTAATCACTGATGGCCACAAGAGGACGTTGATTGAAATAATTCAAATCGAGTATGAATTTATAACTACTAAACAGAAGAAGTCTGTTAAATTTAGAGATTAGCGTTTATAAAAAATGTAATTTATAAAAAACGACACATATTTATTCCCCAAACGTGATTTATGCCTACCATAAATGTGTGAGTTCTTAACAACTTGGGAAATAAATAACCTTACAGTATACAACTATAATATTGTATGCGTTTAAAACTACTCTTTTCATGCTAGATCAATTTTAAGTTATAAAATAGTTTATAAAAGCCAGTGTGTACCATATTGTAAGTTGAATATATGTTTGTAAGTATATCAGCATGACTCTAACGTTCTTTGATTTTAGGTAGAAACTTTAATGTCTCCAATGGATTTCAATTTTAACTAGTAGTTTCAATATTTCTGACATGAAATCTTATATTTTCCGTAGGAGTGGGAGAAGCGATTTGTAAATTCTATAGGTTTGCCTTCCTGTCTCTTAGCGTGCTATTTTTTGCTGTACAAAACAAATCGTTTTGCCCCTTGATATTGCAAATTGGTGTGTCTTACCATATTAGTTTAATGTGTTATCTTAATTATGAACACACTGGTTTGTAGTGCATACAGTTTTACTGTTTACTAGACGTTATTATTAATAATGAACCGGAAGTCTCGCAAATACGCAAGTACGTTTACTTTCGCATTGAAGAATAAGGTGGATAAGAAGACAAAAGAGAGGCTCTTTATTTGGTGATGTTTTCTGTGTTTACTGATATACAGATGAAAAATAGCAATTTAAACTTGTAGCAAAATACTAGGAAGATACAAAGAAATTTTCAAATGAAAGTCACAGAAATAGATGTCCAATGGAAATCAAATATATGTGGGCAATCAATTAAGTGTATAAACAAACACTGAAATTCAATCATGTCTACAAGTGATATTGCAGCTGTTGACATGGAAAAAATGACTAGCATGTTCTGTAATAAATAAATAAATAAATAAATAAATAAATGTCTAATTTCCGAATAACTGACTGGAAAGTCCTGCTATCATATATTTAATTTACAATACAGTTTCGTTATTTGATTGTGTATTTTGTAAGGCAAACCAAGAGGGTAAATACAAACAAATTCTTTATATTCTACACTCCCAAACAAACTTCATCTGCACCATGAAAACTACCTCTTTAGGGAAATGCACTCAAACTACATTAAGATTGTTTTTTAAAAAGTGGATTTCGCCAAAGTGTTGACAGTCTTGTTTTTGCCTACAGGCCTAAATTCATCCAGCCCAGTGCCAGCAGCAAAACAGCGGCAACGCTGAGAGATTCAGCACCCAGAGAGGCTTTACCTAAATATAAGACAAAACAATGGTAAGAAAGATCAGCATGAATAACAGTTACATCTGTAGAGCTGTATCTATGCATCTATGTGAAAGGTATTTCAATTCTTGGTGGTGAATATATACTTTAAATTATGCAGAACTTCGGAAATCATTTTGTCATTATCATCAACATGATTAGGATAGGGAAAACTAATGAATAAGGTGGTTAAAATGAAATCCTTATTCACCTTGTACTCTGATTTGTGATATGGGTCCATCACCTCCCTCACATCGGGCTCGGACTTCTATAATATAATCTCCTGTCTCTGGCATGGGAAAGTCAAAGTAGTGCCTGCCTGTGGTGTAAAGCTTGCCATAACGTTCTCCTTCCTTCCTGAACAAGATCTGAAATTAAAGTACAAATGGTTATACAAAATGTCTGAAGCATCAATACACACACACACCCACACAAAATACATAAAAAAGAATGAATTAAAATAAGGATATTAAAATAAAATAAAGTTGTAATAATATTAAATAAAAATAGTATAAATTATTAAATATTATATATTTTTAATATAAGTATTATTTAAAATAAAGATGTTAGGAAATAAAATACAATAAAAATTATAAATGATAAATTATGAATTCAAATAAGAGTATTAAAATAAATAATTCCACTAATAAAATAAATTAAAATAAAATAAAATAGAGGAAAAAAAACACATTAATAAAATAAAGGATGTATTTAACAATAAAATAAGGGTCCCAGTAAAAAAAAATAAAACCAGATTAAATAAAAAAGTTAAACAAGGGTATTAAAATAAGGTTCCACTAATAAAAGAAAAAAGAAAAACATTAATATAATAAAGAATTAATTTAAACAAAGACAATAAAATAAGGTCCCAGTAATAAAATAAAATAATGATACTAAAAATGAAGGATAATTAAAACAAAGGAAATAAAATAAGGTTGCATTAAAATAAAATCTAAAGTAAAATAAAATTATAAACGATAAATTATGAATTAAAATAAGGGTATTAAAATAAGGTTTCACTAATAAAATAAAATAAAACAGAAAGCAAAGAATAAATTTAAACAAAGGCAATAAAATAAGGTCCCAGTAATAAAATAAAATAAAATAGCACATTTAAAAAATAAAATACATTTTAAAAATAAAATGAAGGATAAAATAAAACAAAGGAAATAAAATAAGGTTGAATAAAAAAGATTGAATTAAATTCAAATCTAAAATATATATATATTTTTTTAATTATTAATTATTAATTAAAATAAGGGTTTTAAAATAAGGTTCCACTCATAAAATAAAATAAAATAAAATTGAAAAAACACATTAATAAAACAAAGTTAAGAATGAATTTAAACAAAGGCAATAAAATAAGGTACCAGTAAAAAAAAAAAAAAAAATTCATAAATAAAATAAACATTAAGATAAAAATTAACAAGACATTAAATGTACTGTATGTGCCTCTAAAGTCTTTTGTGAAATCAAACTTGACTCACCTTGTATCCCTCCACATAGGACTCATTCCAGTAGTTATAGATGTGATCCCAATACAGATAGAGCCATTTGCGATTGAAGCTGACATATTTGTAGATTCTCAAACGGCGACTTGGTGCTAGAAAGATAATGTGCATATATAATCAGTACATTTAAGCTCCTCAAAGCTTTGTTTCAAATGTAAGATCTGTGTAAGTGTGATGTAGAGAAGGACAAATCTCTTACGTGGTCTTCTGGTGAACATTTCACAATGTTCGCTGGGTGGCCCGAGCCCAGCTCCGTTGAACGCTCGTACCTCTATGAGGTAGTGGGAGTCGGGCCGCATGTTCTCCAGGCGGGTTTGGTTGACTGTTCTATGTACAAGGACTCGAGAGGCAGCAGCCTCATTGTCATCATACTTCCTCCAGTAACGAATCTGAACAGCAAATGAAGAGACGTGAGGATCAAAATTCATTATTATTCTCTACTATTCGATGTAGGACTCACCTGGTATCCATCGACCCAGTTTGGCGGTGCTTGGTAGACCGGTAACCACCACACCAAAGCTTCTGTAGAGGTGACCTGGCGGGCGTAGACGTCTAATGGAGCTTCAGTCGGTGCTGAGAAAGATATGTGTCAAGGGATGCTTTATTTTTTTATAAAATAAAAATAAAATAGAAAACATGCATTAATAAAATAAAGGATGAATTAAAACAAAGACAAGTTGTAAAATAATCTAAAATATAAATTACAATAAGGGTATTAATTAAATTTATTTAATTATTTAATAATAAAAAATAAATAAATAAATAAAATAAAGAATTAATTAAAACAAGGGCAATAATATAAGTTCCCAGTAATAAAATTAAATATATAAATTAAAAGTAGGGTATTAATATAAGGTTTCAGGATAAAATGAAATAAAATAAAAGAAAGAAAAAAATCATTAATAAAATAAAGGATGAATTAAAACAAGGGCAATAATATAAGTTCCCAGCAATAAAATAAAATTTTAAAATCTAAATTAAAATTAGGGTATTAATATAAGGTTTTAGGATTAAAATAAAGTAAAATAAAATAATAAAGAGAAAAAGATAAAAATAAATGATGAATTAAAACAAAGACAAGTAATAAAATATAAATTACAATAAGGGTATTCATATAATGTTCCAGGATTAAAATAATAAAATAAAATAAAGAGGAAAAAACTCACTATTAAAATAAAGGAAATTAATAAAATAAAGTAAAATTATAAAATATAACTTACAATAAGAGTATTAGTATAATGTCCCATGATTAAAATTAAATAATACATTAAAAAAAATAAAGAATGAATTAACACAAAGGCAAAAGGTCCCAGTAATAAAATAAAATTAAATTAAAAATGAATAAATCGATCAATAAAAAAAACAAAAACAATAAATGATCAAATAAAATAAAGAGAAAAAATATATCAAATTAAATAAAGAGGGAAAAATCTATAATAAAATAAATGATGAATTAAAACAAAGTCAAGTAATTAAATAAAATACAATTATAAAAATCAATTATAAATTGCAATAAGGTTATTAATATAATGTTCCAGGATTAAAATAAAATAAAATTAATAAAATAGAAAAGACATATTAAAACAAAGAGAATAAAAAACTAAAATGAAAAATGAAATTAAATAAACAGTGAATAAAAAAAGAAATAAAATGCACAAAACAGTATAAATTAAATGCGGTATTAATATAAGGTTCCAGGAATAAATAAAATCAAAATAAATTAACATTAATTTTAATAGAAACATTAAGCTTCCAGTAATAAACTAACTCAACCTGTCAGTTACTAAACACAAAATAACAATAAATAAATAGAAATACATCTCACCTAGCCTTGGTGAGTAAACCACTGATATAAGACTTGAGGGTCCTTCTCCTTTGTTATTGTAGGTGCTCACTTTGACCTGTATCTCAGTATCTGGGGTCATGCTCTCTTTGTACACATAACGTCTAGTCTCAGGATCCTCCACAGTCGACCATTTCCATTCGTAATCCTCATGCTGCTTAAACGCCACAACGTAGCCAAATTTTTTCCCAAAGAAGAACTGAGGCTTTACAGGCTGCAATGAAGAACATGAAAGACATCAGAAATTTGCCACTGACCACTTATCAACAATATGCATATGAACACGTACAGTCCAGGTCACAATGAGCTCTCCGCTTATTCCAACTTGCCCAATGACGTCAAAAGGAGCTACTGTAGGCCCTGAAACAAGAGAGTGAGAATTGATATACTTCGGTATACATTGATAATTTAATATCTATTTTTTAAAATTGTCCTAATTAAAAAGAAATATGAATTAAACACTAAAAGCTGTGTTTTTTCTAAATAAACTCACTGGCGTCCCATGTCTTGATTTTGATGGAAGGACGGCTGTTTTCCCCAGCTCCGAATTCATTGATGGCATGCACACGGAATTCATATTGCATCCAGGGGTAAAGGTCAAGTACGGTGGCTGACTCTGTAGATCCGTCCAAAAACACAGGAGCTGGAAAAACAATATTTATTCTCTTAAAAAAAATTCAGGTTCAAAAGGAATAGTTCACCCAAAAATTAAAATCAAAACCAATTTTTTTTAAACAGTTGCCGTTAGCCATCGACTTCCATATTATTTTTTTCCATACTATGGAAGTCAGTGACTACCAGCAGATTGGTTATCAACATTATTCGAAATATCTTGAAACTTGGACAGAATACAGACTTGGAACAACTTGAGGGTAAATAAATGATGACAATTTTTTTAGGTGGACTATGCCTTTAAGTTTGCAGAACATGATGACAAGAGAAATGCATTATAAGAAAAAATGAAGAAAAAATGCATAAAGTATGAATTAAAGGAAATAAAAAGGTTCTAGTAATAAATGAAATAAAAAATAAAAGAAAATGAAGGATGAATAAATTCTGACAATTTGTTTAGTTGAACTATGCCTTTAAGTTTGCAGAACATGATCACAAGAGCAAAATAAAATAAAACACATATAAAGTATGAATTAAAAGAAAATAAAAAAGTTTCCAGGATTAAATTAAAATCCATTTTAGGTGGACTATGTCTTTAAGTTGGCAGAACCTGATTACAAGAGCAAAAAAAAATCAAAAATTTAATAAAGTATGAATTAAATAAAAAGCATTTCAATAATATTAAAATAAAATAAAACCATTTGTTTAGGAGGACTATGCTTTTACATTTGCAGAACATGATTAAAAGAGCCAAATAAAATAAAATAAAAGTATGAATTAATACAAATAAAAAAGGTTCCAGTAATAAAGTAAAATATTTTTTAATTGATAGTTGATGACAATTTTTTTTAAGCCTTTATGTTTGCAGAACATGATCACAAGAGCAAAATAAAATATAAAAAAACACATTAATAAAGTATGAATTAAAGGAAATAAAAAAAGGTTCCAATAATATTAAAATAAAAGAAAGAAATAAAATCAAGTAGTTAGTTGGACTATGCCTTTAAGTTTGCAGAACATGATTAAAAGTAGCAAAATAAAATAATAATAAAAAAACAAAACACATTAATAACGTATAAACTAAAGGAAATAAAAAGGTTTCCATAATAAATAAAATAAAACAGAAAAAATAAAACAACTTGAGGGTGAATAAATGATGACAATTGTTTAGGTGGACTGTGGACTATACCTTTAAGGTTGCAGAACAAATACAAAAAAAACACACACACACACACACACACACACACACACACACACACACACACACACACACACACACACACACACAATAATAAAGTATGAATTAAAGACAATAAAAAAGGATCCAGTAATAAAGAAATAAAATAAAATAAAACAACTTGATGGTGAATAATGATAACAGTTTTTTTGGTGAACTATGCCTTTTAGTTTGCAAACATGATCAGTAATCAGTATGAATTAAAGCAAATAAAAAAATTTTCAAGTAATAATAAAATAAAAGGAAATAAATAAATAGAAATGTAAAAAAAAAAAAAAACTTTAAGGATGAATAAATGATGTTTTTTCTATGCAAAATACTGCATAAAGACTAATAGACTAAGACTAGATAATAAAGACTAATCTAAGAACATATGAAGTTTTTCACAAGATTTTAGATAAAGTCAAATTAATTGTATTCTAAAATGCAACAGAAATTTGTATTAAAAAAAAGCATTCATTGTATTTTTCATTCAGCTTTCTAAGGAACTGAGTTGGAAACACTTAATACGTGTGGTTTGTCTCCCTCTAGTGGACTCACAGGTGGAAGCTGTTTTCCAATCCTCTGGATCCAGGGCGTAGAAGTCTCGAATTTGTACAACATGTTGGATAAGAGAATTCCCGTGGTCTGATCCCAGACTCCATCGTATTTTTACTGACGTGTCTCCGATCTCTTCCACACGGACGCCACCTGGAGGACCAGGCAAACCTGAAGCACAAACAGACAGTAAAACAATCCAAATGATTAGTTGACTCTGCATCACTGCATTGATTTAACACAGTTATGATCACATGCACATATCAGAAGCATTATTTCAATAAGCTAGGACACACAGAGTTTAAATCACCAACCTTTGACAGTAACATCAGCTTCTGCGGTGGCGTTGTCCACTATAGTTTGAGCTGTGCAGGAATAGCGTCCTGCGTGCCTCACCTGAATGTTCTTGATCAGCAGGTCTCCACTGTTCTCATGACCCTGCAAAAACACACACAGACAATTAAATGACTTGGTCTCTTAAGAAGATAGAGATTGAGATTCCTGTCTCTACTCACCATGAGCAGCTCGTAGTGTTCAAAGTCAGTGTAGAAGTTGATGACGTAGGAGTCAACAATCCAGATAAAGGTGATGTCCAGGGTGGGGTCATATGATGCAGAGCACTGGAGAATTGTAGTGTCACCTACAACTGTCTCTGTGTCTGATGGAGCCACGATGATCTTGGTGGCCTCTGAAAATTAAATAACTACACTTCAGTGAACATGTTTCTATTAAGTATTATACATTAAAAAATGTAAATAAAAAGTTGGTATTGTCTAAACTGATATAAAATAAAATAAAGGTGGTATTGTCTGAACTGGAATAAATAATTTAAAACGAACAAAAAAAAAGGTTTATTTTCTTGTTTTATTTTCTTGTCTAAATTGGTATAAATAATTGAAAATAAAATAAAATAAGTTGGTATTGTCTAAACTAGAATAAATAAAATAAAAAATAAAATAAATTAATTGTCTAAACTTTTAAAATATATCTATATATATATATATATATATATATATATAAAATTGTCTAAACTGGTTAAAATAAAATAAAAAGTTGGTACTACCTAAACTGGCATAAATAATTTTAAATAAAATAAGCAGGAGTTTTCTAAACTGGTATAAATAAGATAAAGTAAAATAAAACAGTTAAAATAAATTTAAAAAAGATGGCTTTGTCTAAATTGGCATAAATAAAACAATAAAATAAAAAAGTTGATATTGTCTAAAATAGTATAAATAAAATAAAATAAAAGATGGTACTGTCTAAACTGGTTTAAATAAAATAAAATAAAATATAGTATTGTCTATACTGGCATAAATAAAAAAATCTGGTATTTTCTAAACTGGTATAAATAACAAAAAAATATATAATAAAATAAGATAATTAAAAAAAGATGGTTTTGTCTAAATTGGCATAAATAATTTGAAATTAAACAATTAACAATTAAACAGTTAAAATAAAATAGAAAAGTTGGTATTGTCTAACCTAGAATAAATAAAATAAAAAATAAAATAAATTAATTGTCTAAGCTTAAAATATATATATATATATATATATATATATATATATATATATATATAATTGTCTAAACTGGTTAAAATAAAATAAAAAGTTGGTACTGCCTAAACTGGCATAAATAATTTTAAATAAAATAAGCAGGTGTTTTCTAAACTGGTATAAATTACATTAAAAAAAATAAAATAAAATAAAAAAGAAGCTGATATTTTCTAAACTGGTATAAATAAAATAAAGTAAAATAAAACAGTTAAAATAAAATAGAAAAAGATGGCTTTGTCTAAATTGGCATAAATAAAACAATAAAATAAAAAAGTTGATATTGTCTAAAATAGTATAAATAAAATAAAATAAAAGATGGTATTGTCTAAACTGGTTTGAATAAAATAAAATAAAATAAAATAAAATATAGTATTGTCTATACTGGCATAAATAAAAAAATCTGGTATTTTCTAAACTGGTATAAATAACAAAAAAAATATAATAAAATAAGATAATTAAAAAAAGATGGTTTTGTCTAAATTGGCATAAATAATTTGAAATTAAACAATTAACAATTAAACAGTTAAAATAAAATAGAAAAGTTGGTATTGTCTAACCTAGAATAAATAAAATAAAAAATTAAATAAATTAATTGTCTAAGCTTAAAAAAAAAAAATATATATATATATATATATATATATATATATAATTGTCTAAACTGGTTAAAATAAAATAAAAAGTTGGTACTGCCTAAACTGGCATAAATAATTTTAAATAAAATAAGCAGGTGTTTTCTAAACTGGTATAAATTACATTAAAAAAAATAAAATAAAATAAAAAAGAAGCTGATATTTTCTAAACTGGTATAAATAAAATAAAGTAAAATAAAACAGTTAAAATAAAATAGAAAAAGATGGCTTTGTCTAAATTGGCATAAATAAAACAATAAAATAAAAAAGTTGATATTGTCTAAAATAGTATAAATAAAATAAAATAAAAGATGGTATTGTCTAAACTGGTTTGAATGAAATAAAATAAAATAAAATATAGTATTGTCTATACTGGCATAAATAAAAAAAAGCTGGTATTTTCTAAACTGGTATAAATAACAAAAAATATATAATTAAATAAGATAATTAAAAAAGTTGATATTGTCTAAACTGGTATAAATAAAATAAACTGTTAAAAAAAAGATGGTTTTGTCTAAATTGGTATAAATAATTGAAAATAAAATAAAATAAGTTGGTATTGTCTAAACTAGAATAAATAAAATAAAAAATAAAATAAATTAATTGTCTAAACTTTTAAAATATATCTATCTATCTATATATATATATATATATATATATATATATATATATATATATATATATATATTTGTCTAAACTGGTTAAAATAAAATAAAAAGTTGGTACTACTTAAACTGGCATAAATAATTTTAAATAAAATAAGCAGGTGTTTTCTAAACTGGTATAAATGACATAAAAAAAGAAAAGAAAAGAAAAAAAATAAATAATAATAAATAAATAAATAACAAAAAAAAATATAATTAAATAAGATAATTAAAAAAGTTGATATTGTCTAAACTGGTATAAATAAAATAAACTGTTAAAATAAAATAAAAAAAGATGGTTTTGTCTAAATTGGCATAAATAATTTAAAATTAAACAATTAACAATTAAACAATTAAAATAAAATAGAAAAGTTGGTATTGTCTAACCTGGCATCAATTATTTAAAATAAAATAAGCTGGTATTTTCTGAATTGCTATAAATAAAATAAAAAATAAAAAAAGCTGATATTGTCTTAACTGGTATAAAAAAAGATTAAATACAACTGTACTGTCTAAACTGACAATCAGTGTAGGTGGCAAAATTTAGTCTGACCAGTGATAGTGAGAGTCCCTGTGCTATTGGATTTGCCACGGTCATTCTCAGCATAGCATGTGTACGAGCCCTCGTCACTTTTTGACGCATTCAGAATCTCCAGACTTCCATCATCCCAAACTAACATCCTAAAAAAAAATAAGGATAAAGAGAGAAAAGGATGAAGATAGCTGTAGCCACGCTTCTATCTCTGCCACAGCATTATGATTCACCAGTTTAAGATCGACTAACTAGCCTCGAAGAGTTGGTCAGCAACTCTGAACCTCGTTTCCAGAAAAACCTAGGTTTAGGAGCAGCGCGGGGTTTGCACTCTATAACCACACGTCCGTTTTCAGCCCCGAGCAGAACCTTCTTCACTGGATTATAAATGAATGTTGGTGCACAGGCTGTGAAGAGACATTAAAAGACACTCAACCTTCAACAAAACATATGTACTTTTTATATACAATACTTTACAAGCGTAAAGAAGCATTTAAAAGCTCACAGACGACCCGAAGCTCTGCGCTGGCATAGATGGTCCCCCATTCGTTTTCAGCAACACACTGATACATCCCCGAATCCTCAAACGTGAGACTGGAGAACTTCAGCTCCCCTTTGCCATACTAAAAAAGCAGAACAGACATGATTACGATTATCATATAAAACAACCGGAAGTTCTCATATGGGTTTTCCTCAACAAATTAAACAGTGTATTAACTGAATAGCCATCCTTCAGCCAGCGTATCCAAGGTAAAGGCTTCCCCACAGCAACACATCTGAGAGTGAGCTCACTTCCAACATCTTTCTCTGTGTCATTGATATGCTCTGCCCACTCTGGAGCACCTGAGGACACAATCAGATGAACACAATAGCTACATTTGAAAGTTTGAATTTAAACGCAAATTTTAAAGGTAACCCCAGATATTAAGACTTGTATGGGGGTTATTATAACATAATGATTTCTTTTATTGAAATATACAGTAGAAAACCCATGAAAGCCATTGTTTCGATGATGTAAAATGGTTGAACTTGGTGAGCTACATAAGCAATGGAATAAGCAACTTGGAAAATTAAATACTGATACAATGCCACATTGTGTGGCTTTCGGTTGTATTTTTCAGTCGAAGGGCAACAAGAGAAGCACTGTAAGTCTTTACTGTTTTCTTAGCGATAAGAAGAGGAGAAAAGAACGGGAAGATGCCTGCGGATGAATAAAACTTCCTAAAGACCTGCGTCTTTGTTCTCTCCACTTTAGCCCTGATTCCTTTGAGGCTTTTAGTCGACCACAGCTACTAAACGGCAGAGACAAGAAACGCTAGATGCCATCCTGGCAGGATGTAAACATGCTGACGCTTGTCATGACGCCGCAGCCACTGAAGGAGTTTCTCAGTGTGGATTTCACTCGATATTTGGGGACGTGTAGACTCCTTGTGAGGAAAAACATCAATGGTATAGCCTTTGGTTTAAGTCGACACTTATATCCATCACCATCTATAAGCTCTTTCAGTAGCTGTGGTCATTGTATCAGTATTTTATTTTCCGAGTTGTGTTGCAGTAAAAATAGCAACAGGTAGCACCAGCAGCTCAAAGAGTGCAATTATTTGACTTCATCGAAACAATGGCTCTCCACATAGTCCATAAAATGTATAAAACGATGTGGATTTTTTAATAACGTAAATCTTTCATGGGTTTTCTACTACATATTTCAATAAAAGACATTTTTTAAATACTATGACTAAGGTGTACTACTCTTTTAGTGTCCTGTTTTTTTTTTTTTTTTTTTTGCATACTGTATTTATTTTAGACGCAACAATTTTTAAGTTTAAAGAACTTAATAGTTAAATGTCAAAAGCGACATTAAAGATATGTATAATGTTATGAAAGATCAAATAAATACAGTTCTTTGAACTTCAATTCATCAAAGAATCCTAAAAAAAAACTGATCACAATTTTCACAAAAATTTGAAGCAGCTCAACTGCTTTCAACAATGATAATAAGGTTGAGCACCAAATCAGTATATCAGAATGGTTTCTGAAGGATCATGTGACACTGAAGACTAAACCAAACCAGAATGTCTGTTTTTCAAACAGTAAGATACTTTTACCTTCCACATAGAGCCACTGTCGATACCAGTCCATCCCTTTAACGTTGAGCGTCTCACACTCATAGCTCCCTTCATCCTCATACTGAACGTTAATAAGGTGCAATAAAGCTCCATTCATGCTGACCTCATAGTTGGGCGGGAGATCAGCATCTAACTTCCTCCAGCGGATGTGTGGGAGCGGACTAAAAGGTAAACATTGAGTTTATATTGTTAAAAACAACCAAAAATGAAGGTGTAAAGAACAACTATGATTCACTAACAAAAAGTACTGTTATATTACTGTGTTAATTGGACATACACCATGTTTATTAAGAGTAGCATGTTAAGACCAAGGTAAATGAATAGCGTATTCATTCAGTACCATTGTATTGTATATACAGCATGAAAGTACCATAGTATCACCACAGTACCATGCAGACTACATTTCCAGTATTTCCAGTATCAAGATTTTTAATGTTTTTTAAATCTGCTTACCAAGCCTGTGTTTATTTGATCCTAAGTACAGCAAAAACAGTACTATTTTTAATAACTGCTTTCTAGTTGAATGTATTCTTATGATTTCAAAGCTGAATTTTTAGCATTATTACTCCAGTTACATGATCCTTCAGAAATCATTCTAATATTCGGATTTGCTGCTCAAAAAAACATCTATTATTATTATTGTTGTTGTTGTTGTTGAAAACACCTGAGTAGAATAGAATTACGAAAAAAAATTACACAACTGTTTTAAATATTGATAATGATAATAAATGTTTCTTGAACAGCAAATAAGCATATTAGAATGATTTCTAAAGACTGGAGTAATGATGCTGAAAATGTAGCTTTGATCACAGGAATAAATTGCATTTTAAAATATATTCAAATAGAAAGCAGTCATCTTAATAAGTAAAATATTTAAAAATGTTGCTGTTTTTGCTGTGCATTGGATCAAATAAATGCAGGTTTGGTGAGAAGAAAAGTCTTCTTTAAAAACATTACAAATCTTACTGTTCAAAAACTTTTGACTGGTAGTGTATATGGACAACTGCGTTTGTTGACTCACTTTCCAAGAGCAAAGCACTCCAGAGTGATGTTCTGATGCACCAAAGCATAAGTCTTGGGAAATTTCACACGGATATCAGCAGGATACCGCTTCACCTCCTCTGTGCAAAGGGCAGAGATGAAAAGTTAGGTCATTTATTTACCTTTAAAAACAACAGTGGGTTCAATAAGGCAATTATGAGCAAAAATCATAGCATTGTGCATAATGCTACAGCACTTACTTTCTATTTGTGGAATCAGAGGAATCGGCATGCTGAAAACACTCTTGCCAATAGTAGGGCTTGACACGAAACAAGAATAATTCCCAACGTCAGATGCCTCGACTTTAGCGATGTACATATTTCCAGTGGTCTGAGACACGAAGCGCCTCTGGTCTGGGATGATGAAGTTGGGGAAGTCATTGTAGATCCAGCGGAACATCACCTCACCTGAGAGACAAACAAAACAACTGACAGAAATTAATGCTGGAAAGAAAGTGAATCTATTAGATACCATGCAAGCACTCTCAAAATAAAAAAAGGTACAAAGATGAAAGTACCTTTTAAAAGGAACACATTTGTACCTTATTTACTGCTAAGAGGTGCATTTTAGTACCTTATTTTTCATTAAATTGTGTTTGTCTTGGTGACGTGATCATGTCTTACTTGGATAGCGAGAGGGAGGAGAACACAGTAGTACCGCTCCCTGTCCCTCCTTAACATGTACAGCCTCTCTCTCATCTGTTGGGAACTGGTTCAGGTCTACAGCCCGAAAAAGAAAAAAAGAAATAAAATCTGAGAAAAGATCATATTAATTGCAAATACAATAAGTCCTACTGAATCCGTCACATACATCCAAATTTGACGATGGCCTCTTTGCTGATGACTGTGCCGTACACGTTCTTAGCCACACACACATATTTCCCAGCATGCTTGCCCTTGTCTGGGTTGGTGATGACCAGGTTTCCTCCCACCAGGCTAAAGTGCTCATCAGGCTGTTCCATCAGTTTAATTTCCCAGTTGTTTAACCACCATCTGTGAAATATAACGTTTTATTAATGACCTTCTGGTTGACTTCCTCATTGATTCTTCTGCAAGTGCAAACAATCTGGTAAACACCTCAATGTAATTCCCAGCGGTAATGAGAAAGTGAAAAAATTACTTGATAATGGCTGGAGGGTTGGCTCGTGCTCTGCAGTTCATGGAGATTTTGTTCTCTGGTGAATCTTCCGCATACACTGTGTCCAAGGGCTCCTCCTCAAATATGGGCCCAAAGCCTGTGGCTTCCTCTGATGGACAAGACATGAGCCAGCATTATATTTAATATACAAAAAAACTACCCAACAATTAAAATGGTAACATATCAATATTTCATTCTATGTATTTACTTGTAGGTAAATGTTATAGACTTACTGTCAAAAATTCTGGGTTCAAAGATCCTGGGTTTAATTGCAGCTGGAAAATTAAAGAAAACATTTTAGAACAACTTTAGTTTTTACAGGATTATAATGAATATTAAGTCAGTATTAACTAAAGTAAGTAAAACAAACATACAGTTGAGGTCAAAAGTTTACATACACAATGTTATTTTACCAAAATAAGAGGGATTATACCAAATGCATGTTATTTAATTTTAGTACTGACCTGAATTATGTATTTTACATAAAAAGATGTTAACATACAGTCAATAAGAAAAAATAATAGTTGAATTTATAAAAATGACCTGGTTCAAAAGTTTACATGCCCTTGATTCTTAACACTGTGTTGCTACCTGAATGATCCACAGCTGTGTTTTTTTGTTCAGTGATAGTTGTTCATGTGTCTCTTCTTTGTCCTGAACAGTTAAACTGCCTGCTGTTCTTCAGTAAAATCCTTCAGGTCCCACAAATTATTTCGTTTTCCAGCATTTTTGTGTATTTGAACCCTTTCTAACAATGATTTTGAGATCCATCTTTTCACACTGAGGACAACTGAGGGACTCATATGCAACTATTACAGAAGGTTCAAATTTTCACTGATGCTACAAAAGGAAACATGACGCATTAAAAGCCGGGGGTGTAAACTTTTGAACAGAACGGAGATATGTACATTTTTCTTTATTTTGCCTAAGTATCATATTTTTTTTATTTCATTTAGTACTGCCCTTCAGAGGCTACAGAAGATACTTACATGTTTCATAGAAAACGAAATAAGTTACATTTACCCTGATCTTCAAATTCAAAAAGTTTTCTTCCTTATAAAACATCACTGAGTCCCTCAGTTCTCAGTGTTAAAAGATGAATCTCAAAATCATACAGTCATTGTGGGAAAGGGTTTAAATACGCAATTTCTGAAGAACAGCAGGCAGTATAACTGTTCGGGACAAACAGGGGACTCATGAACATCTATCACTGAACAAAAAAAAAACACAGCTGTGGATCATTCAGGTAAGAATACAGGGGGTGTAAACTTTTGAACCAGGTCATTTTTATAAATTCAACTATTATTTTCTCTTGTATGTAAACATATTTTATGTGAAATACCTTATTCAGGGCAGTACTAAATAAACAACAACATGCATTTTGCAGATTCTAAAAGGGGATGTAAACTTTTGACCTCAACTGTAAAAAGGGTTTCCACCCTTGAAGATGCTCATGCACAAAATTTCTTTGCTAAATCATGGTATAACTTTGAACCTAACAGCTAAATAAACACACACACACACACACGCATTCAGTTCCGTACCGGTCGATAAGAAGAAGTAAGCCAGAACACACAGAAGCATGGCTGGGGTCACCATCTTGATCTGACCGTTACAAACCAAGCCTGAGAAGGAGAAAGAGACAGAAGCTGCAGTTTTGAAAGCTACTGAAAGCTGCTTTGTCTCACTCTGATGTGCAAACGAAACATTAACGATTTATCACATCCTACCAATGTTAGCAGTAAATCAGACAAAGACAAAAACACAAACACAGACTATGCGCACATGCATGTTTACACCCACAAGTTCAGTCATGACTGCAGATGTAACACATAAAGGAAAGGTAAATCTGAATCTGCACACATACACAGCTGCTATATGCTACATGGAATGCCATGCAGCTTCTCTTATTTGCTGCCACTGCACTTTCACACATGCTCACAAAGGGTGAGTAAGGACGTTTTTATCTGCCACCTAGAATGTGTCCATTCATCATGCATCTCAAGAACACATTTGACCATCCATCCATCTCTCTAAACATTTGTATTTGCAGCATGTTATGCACATGTGCTCTACATGAATGCATTACATTTTCAGCAATCTCTTATAATCTCATTGCATCCTCTGATCTGCTGTCTGCTCTTGTCCTGCACACTCGGATTTAGGTCACTGCATGTCTACTGTCTACTAAACTCACACTAAGGGAGTGGCAGTAAAAAACTAGCAGCTGATCTGAATTATCTTTATTGAAATACATGAATTTATATTTTAAATGAACAGAGTATAAAAATAATAGCTGGATTTTACACTCCCTTTCCTTATTATTATTTTTTTTTTTTTTAGTGTGATCGTAACACATTAAGTGTATTTTCAAACACTAATGTAATAACTGCGTAATTTATGACACCTCTTTAGCGCCGCACTCCGGCATAACACTGCCATTATAATTTCTATCCTTTTTGTTGCCAGGAAACTGAGGACTAACTTCTGTCCCGTTTAAAGTTTAGGCAAGTAAATATCATGTAATTAACTCGCATAACAGCTCGCTTCTGCATAGCAATTACCAAATTTATCAGTATGTTAAAAATACTTCATATAATGTCATTAGTATGAATTCACACTATTAATTTTATAGTTTTTTTTTTTTTAAATAATACCTCTAATATGCATTCTCATTTTATTATGTATGTCGTTTATTTATTTTATGTCTTTTTTTAATATAGGGATGACATAAATCATGACCGGACTCATCCACCCTGTTTCTTCTGCATTGCGGTATTCCCAAACTGCGCGGAACACCTTCATCCGGACTTCAGCATGCAGAATAAACTCCTGAAGGCCATAGACGCATCATATTCTCACTAGAAACCCCCAAAGCTCTACATATCATCATACCAGCAGCAAACTTACCGGAAGAATGCGTTAAATCCTTCGTCAAACCCTCAGATCTGGATCAGAACCACCGCGTCGTCCCGCAGCCCAGCGCGGAGACAGACACACGGCCCGCACGGCACCAGCCTGCTATTGGACGAGAGCGGAAGCTGCGCATGCCAGGATGCCGTAACACAGAGGGATGCTGTCTCAGTCCATGTGCCGCTGCAGTGGATCTTAAAGTAGTCAAGGTGATTTTAAGGCATTTATGAATTATGAGTATAAAATGTATACAGACCAGCACGTGATATTTGGTGGTTTAAGGTAAAAAGAGGCTTATCCACACACATCTGTTCAAATCCAGTGGATTACATTCTTACACTGGCATGGGGGAGGGAAAGAAATAGATTATTTGTTGTTTGTATGGAGAAACATCAATGCAGGGAGGAATTCTGTGGCACTCCAGATGTGGCTGTAGAATATTTTTCCACAAATTTTGTATGCATGCAAATTTGTCGGTACACTCATTTTGTATTTTCAGGACGTTTTGGAATATTTTTC
This sequence comes from Garra rufa, assembly GCF_049309525.1. Lineage (NCBI taxonomy): Eukaryota > Metazoa > Chordata > Actinopteri > Cypriniformes > Cyprinidae > Garra > Garra rufa. Next base: position 15,648,485 of record NC_133364.1, on the reverse strand, counting down.
CTTTCCCGAAATGTGTCACTACCAAAACACAGTAATGTATAATTAATAAGAAGGGTTATATTGACCTATTAAGATTTTGTTTACATCTACCTAGTAATTTTTTTTTTTTTTTTGCTATTTTATTTTATGTTTTTAGAGGTAAATCAACAACAATTACATTTTTAACAATATTTAAAGTGTAATTTATGAGATTTGTTCTATTTTTTTTTTTTTTTGTAAAAGGCATAAAGCTAATCATACTGATTTCAAAGTTAAGTATTTATTAGTTCGATTAAACGATGAACCAAACACTATCATAACATCTTAGTTGATAAGTCAATATACTTTATTATTGACAAAATATCCCATGTTTTGGTTGTGACTGCACATTTTCGGTAGTGACAGTAATGATTTGGTAGTGACCACACTAAAACATACTAAAGTACAAAACATTTGCATAACTGAACTAAAATGTTGTTTATTTCCCCCAAATAAAGTATTATGTAAATGATATCACTACAGAAACTTCACCAAATGACGATATTTCAGTCGTGACTGTTTCTGCAGTGACAATTTCAGATACTTTTGAGCCTATCTCAAAGATGCTAATCAGAAAATGCTAGCACAGTTCTGAAAAGTTATACACACATATAAACAAAATTTTATGGAATAGTACCCTAAAAAACCAACGTCAAAACCGAATCTTCCCCAAATAAAGACATTTCAGTTGTGACTGTGTCAGTAGTGACAATTTTAGATACTTTTGAGCCCAGCTCAAAGATGCTAATTAGCACATGGTTAGCTAGCATAGTTCTGAACAGTTATACACACATAAAAACGAAATTTTATAGAATAACCCCTAAAAAAACAACGTCAAAACCAAAACTTCCCCAAATAAAGACATTTCGGTTGTGACTGTTTCAGTAGTGACAATTTTAGATACTTTAGAGCCCAGCTCAAAGATGCTAATTAGCACATGGTTAGCTAGCATAGTTCTGAACAGCTATACACACATAAAAACGAAATTTTATAGAATAACCCCTAAAAAACCAACGTCAAAACCGAATCTTCCCCAAATAAAGACATTTCAATTGTGACTGTTTCAGTAGTGACAATTTTAGATACTTTTGAGCCCAGCTCAAAGATGCTAATTAGCACATGGTTAGCTAGCATAGTTCTGAACAGTTATACACACATAAAAACGAAATTTTATAGAATAACCCCTAAAAAAACAACGTCAAAACCAAAACTTCCCCAAATAAAGACATTTCGGTTGTGACTGTTTCAGTAGTGACAATTTTAGATACTTTAGAGCCCAGCTCAAAGATGCTAATCAGCACATGGTTAGCTAGCACCGTTCTGAGCAGTTGTACACACATAAAAACTAAATTTTACAGTATGTAATAACACCCCAAAATAATGATAATAATGTCACTACAAAAACTTCCCCAAATGTTTTGGTTGTGACTGTTTTGGTAGTGACAATTTTAGATACTTTAGAGCCCAGCTCAAAGATGCTAATCAGCACATGGTTAGCTAGCACCGTTCTGAGCAGTTGTACACACATAAAAACGAAATTTTATGTAATAACACCCCAAAATAATGATAATAATGTCACTACAAAAACTTCCCCAAATGTTTCGGTTGTGACTGTTTCGGTAGTGACAATTTTAGATACTTTAGAGCCCAGCTCAAAGATGCTAATCAGCACATGGTTAGCTAGCACCGTTCTGAGCAGTTGTACACACATAAAAACGAAATTTTATGTAATAACACCCCAAAATAATGATAATAATGTCACTACAAAAACTTCCCCAAATGTTTTGGTTGTGACTGTTTCGGTAGTGACAATTTTAGATACTTTAGAGCCCAGCTCAAAGATGCTAATCAGCACATGGTTAGCTAGCACCGTTCTGAGCAGTTGTACACACATAAAAACTAAATTTTATGTAATAACACCCCAAAATAATGATAATAATGTCACTACAAAAACTTCCCCAAATGTTTTGGTTGTGACTGTTTCGGTAGTGACAATTTTAGATACTTTTGAGTTCAGCTCAATGGTGCTAATGAGCACATGATTAGCTAGCACAGTTCTGAACTGACATACACATATAAAAAGTAAATGTTATGGAATAACCCCCCAAAAAGTGTGCTTGATTGTAGAAAAAAAATGTTTGGTAGTGATGTTCCTTAAAGTTACACACAAATTTTCAGACTTCTGAACACATTTACCTCAAAATGATGAGGCCTATATCACCATGTACAGTAGCTATGAGAGAGTGATGCATAAATATTACCTGATAATAAATCTGCTTTTAAAAATGCTTTTATATATATATTAAGCTATCAGATTGTATTTTGTATTATTGTGGGTTTCAATAATAGAAGGATCTTTGTAAATATCTAAGATCTGAATACCTCAATGTTTTTAAATGTCTTTTTTGGTTGTTAGACACCAGTGTGCACCAATTCTGTATCATATATATATGTATACACACACACACAACAGTATACAATTATTGTGTATAAGGAATAAAATCAAAAACAGACAGATAGTAGTGAAATCCGGAAACCAACATTTATTTTAATCCTTTTATATACAAAATATTTTTTTTTTGCGATTATATTATAGAGTAAACCATTTCACAGCCTTTCATGCTTTATTTTCATGTACCTTTAACATTAACCAGAATATTATTTCACACACTACGTTTCATTCGTCTCTGCCCCCTCCGACAAAAACACATCAAAAGATTCTGCACCCACAGCAGTGCAATCCGGCCTCCTTCTTTGGGGATGCGTCTGCCTCTTCTCATAATCTCCCTACAGAAAAAAGTCAAACTAGCTGGCCAAATAGAAAAGAAAACAACAGTGCCATTAAAAGAGTCAGAGCTGATGTGTGTGTGTGAATTCAGGTGGAACACTGTGCGGTTTTCTGCAGCGCTACCAACGCATACTCAATCCAATAGGGTTGTCGGCTTTTTTTCATCCGATTGCTGGGATATAGTTCCTCTAGAGCGTCATGATCAAGGGCTTAGTTCCATTCGTTGGCCTTTAATGTGTCTAAAACAATTTGGGCTGGGTATTTACAAAGCAAATGTCAGATCTATACATTAAAAAGCAGACAAATCCAAACTAAAAAACTTGATGCAAGTTATGACAAGCTAAACCATGAAAATCAAGGGCCTCGCCACAAAAAAAAGAGGCTCGCCCTATATTGACAGTGGACAGACATAAACACACATTCATCCATTCCAAACACACACATATATTCACGCATGCCTGCATAAACCGCACACACTCCAGCCATAATCTGCGACAGCACCACTGCCGACCATGTGTTTAGTGAAGCCCGGATTTCACTCGACAGCTCGTAATACTTCATAACATGCAGTAAGGTGATTTAAAAAAAGGTTACATGTGAGAATGTGTGCATTTCTGCCTATGTTGAGATCTTCCCAAGGACAAGCTATAGTTGGTTGCTTCCATCCAGACCAATCAACAGCAGTTCGCTCTTTAAAGAGAAGTGGCAGTATTTTTAGCTGTCGAAAAGGGGAATGAAATGCCCCTCAGGTGACTTCTGTGGCTTCCTTGAGTCTTGCGGTCTTCACTCAGCGCAGGTTTTGAGTATCGCTCGCAGTAATGATATAAAAGAGGGCTGCGCTCAAAGCGATGACAGGGAATTTTGAATAGAGAATCATGTTTTCTACCAAGGCACTAAGGAACCGTGCTGAGGGGCCTTCGTTGCATCCCATACTGTACAACCACAACAAGAGCAGTGTGAATTCTGCCGCCCAATGTGGGTTCGCGGCTGGCTACAAGGCTGTCTAGGGGGGCTTTCCTTGACAATAACAGTCCTGAATGAAGTGAACCTTAACTCACTAACTCAATGACTTTTCTTCAGGGAGAAAACTTCTGTCGTAAAAATAAACAGAACAAACACAGGGTGCAAAATGAACCACGAGAGAAGGATAAAACCACGTCTGGTGTCTGAAAAGAGTGCTTGTGTGTCAAAAACATGCTACCTCACATCCCTGATAACAAGTTTTTAGATTCTGCGATTTTTTTTCCGTAATATTCAAAACTTCTGACGCCTAAGAACAGCTTTTACACGTATTACATACTTCACAACAATGCCCACAAAGACATTGGTGCCTGAAATGTGCATTATACCGATTTGAACACTGACGACAGAACGCGACAGGCATTAGCTGTGAAGCAAAAGTGAGTATCATATAGTCAGACGAGGTTTACAGTCTCCACAACGCTGGTTAAAGGTGCGGAAATTTAGTGCGCGATAAAAGTCTGTTGTGTATTGTCGATGGTGTAGCGATGCACTGTTCACACAGTGAATCCGTGAAAACTTGGAACCTGTTGTGAAGAGCTGTAAATGTGAACGCATCTTAATGCTGATTCGCCAAGGGACGTTCCATGCGAGTCCAAGGGACGAGATGGTGTGATATAATGCCATCTGACGGTAAATGGGGCCATGGTAATAAAATATATATCAATTTATATATTCCTATACACATATATCGATATATATGTATGCTCGCTGTAGGATAATACGCTAAATACGTCTCAATTTCTTAGTCTTTCATTAGGGGCGTTTGTTTTGTTTCTTTTGCTGTGTGATGTCAGGGGGTCACAGTGCAATAGAGACTGTTCTCCATATGATGGTGTGACGAGGAGGCGGGGTGTTGGATGGGTCGAAGGTCAGTTACACGAAGGAGTTCATGGCGTTGACCGGAGAAGGAGCCTCCGAACTCTCGTTGCCCTCCGCCGTGTCTTTTTCCTTCTTCCCGCTGTACTGGCCGATGAACGAGCCGTCCTCGTTGAACTGGCCATCTCCTCCCTCGCCGTAATCCACCAGGCTGTCGTCGCTGTCGTCCTTCTTGACCGTGCCGTTGGATGGGGTCCGGCTGCCTTTCAAGGGCTTGTGGTCCTCGGTGTCACTGATGTAAAGAGTGGAAACAAGGGGGAGGGGAGGATATTACAATAGCACAGTTTAAACCGAGTAGGCTAGGTAGCGGAGATCCAGTTCCAACATGCAGGTATTTTCACAACAGTCCTTTTATGCATCTCTCCTATATCCGGAAGGCAGTTGATGTTCGTTTCTGGTCATAACGTGCATTCGGAAGGGTACGTTTGGCAACATTCATCATAATGCATAGAGCACTTCTCTCAAAACAGGGAGAAACATAAAATGGTCATTGAGGATTTCGAAACAAATGCAGTCAAATATAAATAAAAAAATTATATGTATAAACAAAGTAAAATCAGAAAAAGCAATCCAAAATACAAGTAACTATGGAAGCCCGTTTTCGCCACTGAATTGAAAAATGAAGATAATTGTGACTTTTTATCTCAAAATTGTGTGATATTAACTCGCAATTTGCGAGTTATAAAATCAGAATTGTGTGACATAAACTTGCAATTCTGAGAAATAAACTTGCAGTTCTGAGCAATAAATTAACAATTCTGAGAAATAAAGACAGAATTCTTCCTTTTTCCTCTCAGAATTGCGGGTTTATATTTTACAAATGTGACTTTTTTCCTCAAAATCGGACTTCATTAAAATAAAAAAAAAGTTAAAATTATGAGAAAATAGATGAGAAAAAAGTCAGAATTTCAAGAAAAAGTCAGAATCGCGAGATATAAACTCGCACTTGCAAGAAAAAGTCAGAAATGTGAGAAAAAAGTCAGATGAGAAAAATATCAGAATTGCAAAATATAAACTTTCAATTGCAAGATACAAACTCGCAATTGTAAGAAAAAAGAACTCTGAGAAAAAAGTCAGAATTGCGAGTTATAAACTTGCATTTGCGAGAAAAAGATGAGAAAAAAGTCAGAATTGCGAGTTATAAACTTGCATTTGCGAGAAAAAGATGAGAAAAAAGTCAGAATTGCATGATAAAAGTCAGAATTATGAGAACAAAAGATATAAACTCGTATTTGCAAGAAAAAGTTTGATTTGCAAAATACAAACTCGCATTTGCGCGAAAAAAAGTCAGAATTGTAGGAAAAATTCTGAATTGTGAGAAGAAAAGTCAGAATTGTGAGATATAAACTGCAAGAGACAAACTCAAAAAAAGTCTGAATTGCGAGAAAAAATTCAGATGGGAAAATATCAGAATTGCAAGATACCAACTTTCAATAGCATATAAAAAGTCAGAATTGTGAGTAAAAGAACTGAGAGAAAAAAGTCAGAATTGAGAAAAAAAAGAACTGTAGGAAAAAAAAGTCAGAATTGCGAGTTATAAACTTGCATTTGCGAGAAAAAGTCAGATAAAAAAAATGTCAGAATTGCGAGATATAAACTCGTGACTGCAAGAAAAAGTCAGAATTGTGAGACAAAAGTCAGAATTTCATGATAAAAGACAGAATTGTGAGATAAAACCTCGCATTTGCAAGAAAAAAGTCAGAATTGCGAGAAAAATTCAGAATTGTGGGAAGAAAAGTCAGAATTGTGAGATATAAACTCAAAAGTCTGAATTGCGAGAAAAAATTCAGATGGGAAAAATATCAGAATTGCAAGATATTTCAATAGCATATAAAAAGTCAGAATTGTGAGTAAAAGAACTGAAAAAAAAAGTCAGAATTGCGAGTTATAAACTTGCATTTGCAAGAAAAAGTCAGAATTGCGAGAAAAAGTCAGATGAGAAAAGTCAGAATTGCGAGAAAAAAGTCAGAATTGTGAGATATAAACTCGCATTTGCAAGAAAAAAGTCAGAATTGCGAGAAAAATTCAGAATTGTGAGAAGAAAAGTCAGAATTGTGAGATATAAACTGGCATTTGCAAGAAAAAAAGTCTGAATTGCAAGAAAAAAGTCTGAATTACGAGATACAAATCACGCAATTCTAAGAAAAAGAATTGTGCCTTTAAATCTCGCAATTCTGACTTTATTACTTGCAATTGTGAGTTTATTTCTCGTAATTCTGACATTTCTCAGAATTCCAAGTTTATATTTAAAATTCTAACTTTATAGCTTGCAACTGCAAGTGGGATAAAAAGTCGCAACAACATTTTCTTATTAAACACATTTTTTTTTTTCAGTGGCGGAAATGGGCATCTATAAATAACTATCCAAAATTCACTTTTTACTGGTTTGAATTTTTAGTAAAGGTTGGGTTTGTCATGTCTGTGAGATTTGCATCCATTTGTTTAATTTTCTGCTGTAACTAGGAGATGAATAATGAGGGGTCTTATGCATGCAAGACTTGCAGAGCCCCTCTTACCTTTCTGAAGACCTGAATTCCCCCCAAAATTAAAACACACAGGAGGAACACATGAGACAGACTGACATGTTTGACAATGAAGTAATCACTTTACAATGAATGCAGTGACATCATACACAACAAATGATGGACGTCATGAACAGGACATGTGAAATGTTAATACAAGACAAAAAACAAACATGGATGACCGCTGCTGTCAATTGCGATTCTGATTTGGCACTTTCAAAAGCTGAAATTGAATTTTAATGATACATGAGTATGTTTTATATAATTTAATTAATATGTAATATGTCGTAATATATAATTTCTCAAATAATTGAATTTATGTCCTCAAGTTGAGACCAGTTCATCCAGTTCCAATCATATCTGCTCCATCAGCAATAATAATGACAATATGACCAGACATATTACAAAACATACACACAAATATAAAACAATAAATAAAAAAATGATGATAATAAATATTAATGATGACAATAAATATTAATGATGACACAAAACAAAATAACAATTCATTGCAAAAAGTCCATCATGAACGTAAATGACGAAGTGTGGTAAATGAATGAAAACGTTAAAAAAAAGTGAATTCAAATGTGTAAAATATTTTTACAGTCATATAATACACATAATAAAAAGGTTTGCTCCCGCTTTCCTCAAGCTGTTTTGTGGTGAAGCCAAAGATGTTTACATTCATCTCAGGGGAATGAAAAAATTACGGTCTGAATCCCTGAGCAAGAGAAGCAAGTTTGCTTTCAATGAGTCGTGAATCCATAAGAAAATCAAGTACCATTATTTTTTATGATTTCTGATCAAAGTGATCAAAATATAAATAGATGTAGGTCAAGTCCTATATGTTGTTTTCCTCACCTGTACTCCCCAAATGTTCCATCATCCTCTTTCATGGGCTGGATTTCTGGGTCTTGATGGGCGTCTTCTTTTTCTTTTACTATGAGATTGAGAATCAACAAGATGTACGGCATTAAAGTTCAACCTTTCGTAGAAAGGAGATCACATGCACTCTTAAAAATAAAGGTTCCAAAAAGGTGTTTTTGCAGTGATGCCACAGAAGAACCATTTTTGGTTCCACAAAGAATCTTTCAATGAACAGTTCCTAAAAGAACCATTTTGAAGAACATCTTAAAAATCTAAAGAACCTTTTTTGATTTTAAAGAACCTTTTCTGCATTTGAAAGATCCCATGGATGTTCAAGGTTCTTCACAGAATCTAATATAATCCCAATAAAGGGTGTTTTTGCAGTGATGCCATCGAAGAACCATTTTTGGTTCCACAAAGAACCTTTCAGTGAACTGTTCCTAAAAGAACCATTGTGAAGAGCATCTTAAAAATGTACAAGTTGCACAGCATTAAAGTTCAGCCTTTTGTAGAAAGGAGATCACATGCACTCTTAAAAATAAAGGTTCCAAAAAGGTGTTTTTGCAGAGATGCCATTCACGAGTTCCCTCTTACAGATGATAAACTGACCGAAAGGTTGAGCGTATTTGGCATGCTGTCTGGGAGAGGGCCTCGAGCTCGGTAGTCATTCCCGAGCACGGGGCCCTCCCCCGCCCAGGGAGAGGGGTCCGAGCTAGGCACAGGCTCGAACCCAATGAGCGCTCCCCCGCATGGGCAAAAGGTGAGGAGACAGGGTGGAGGAGGGGCGTTGACAAGACAAGAGATGGTGAAGGTAGGATTGTTGTGTTATTTATAGGGATTTTCTCCTGAGCTGATCGGATAGGGAGAGTGATTGCTAAGGGTGAATTGGTTATCTGTGAGCTCCTCCCAAAATTGGTTAAGAAAACATCACTAGAAGAAGCATTTTTGGTTCCACAAAAAACTTTTCAGTGAACAGAACCATTTTGAAGAACAATCTAAAAAATCTACAAGTTGCATGACATCAAAGATCAGCCTTTCATAGAAAGGAGATCACATCCACTCTTAAAATCAAGGTTCCAAATGGGTGTTTTTGCAGTGATGCCATAGAAGAACCAATTTTGGCTCCACAAAGAATCTTTCAATGAACAGTTCCTAAAAGAACCATTTTGAAGAACATCTTAAAAATCTAAAGAACCTTTTTTGACTTTAAAGAACCTTTTCTGCATTTGAAAGATTCCATGGATGTTCAAGGTTCTTCACAGAATCTAATATAATCCCAATAAAGGGTGTTTTTGCAGTGATGCCATCGAAGAACCATTTTTGGTTCCACAAAGAACCTTTCAGTGAACAGTTCCTAACAGAACCATTTTGAAGAACATCTAAAAAGTTCAGCCTTTTGCAGAAAGGAGATCACATGCATTCTTAAAAATAAAGGTTCCACAAGGGTGTTTTTGCAGTGATGCCATTAAAGAAGCATTTTTGGTTCCAGTGAAAAGTTCTTAAAAGAACCATTTTGAAGCAGTGTTGTTTTCGTCAACGATGACGATGACGAAATCATTTCGTTGACGCCACTTTTTTTCATGACGATAACGAGACGATGACGAGATAAAAATGGCTCGTTGATGACTAAAACATGACGAGACGTGTGTGAGTTTTCGTTGACGAGACGAGAATAGACGAAAATGTTAGTGGGTGGTCCGGCAGACGTTTAAAATGCATGACATTTCCGCTTATTGTGCATGCCAATTAAAACTTAAAAAGTATCTGACGCTATGGCAAGCCGTTTTAGCATTAAATACTCTTTGCTATACTAGTATGGCAAGCCGTTTTAGCATTCCATCCTTGTTTGTCTTTTATGTTCTAAAACATTCCTTCATTATTGTAATTATTGGTGAAAATAGTCGATCCGGAAGCTCACATTGTGTTGAACTATAGATCTGCTATTTTCAGAACTTATAAGTGACACTACCCAACAGCAAAATACTTACTGACCTACATTAATTTGTTAAAAGACTACTTTTTTCCCTTTTTTTGACTAAAACTAGACTAAAACCTTTTTGACTTTTCGTTGACTAAAATTGGACTAAAACTATCACATATAGAAGTAACTAAAATTTGACTAAAACTAAGAAGCATTTTAGTCCAAAAGACTAAGACTAAGACTAAATCTAAGATGGTTGTCAAAAACAACACTGTTTTGAAGAATATCTTAAAAATTGAAAGAAACTTTTTTGACTATAAAGAACCTTTTCTGCATTTGAAAGGTTCCTTGGATGTTCAAGGTTCTTCATAGAACCTAATATGATGCCAATAAAGCACCTTTATTTTATATAGTTAATAGTTCTTATTTTACGTTACAGATTTTTTTTGGTAGTCTGTTATATTGTTTAAAAGACTTCAGATTTAGCATTAGCACCACACATTTGTACATAACTACCTGTTTCAAACATCTTCAAACATCAGTTGTGTACTTTCACTTACCTGGATATTTGCCTCCTTTGTTCCTCTTTATAAAGCAAACAATGAGGAGCACCAGGATCAGCAAAGCAATAGCACACATCAGCCCGATAAACCAGCCCTGTGTGGCTATGTCAACCTGCTTGCTAGTCATAGCTGCAAAAACACAAGAGAATAAAATTAACCAATCCTCACTTTTCATTCAGTTTAAACATTAGAGTTAATTTATCATGCAGATGTCACCAAAAACAACAACAACACAAAATACTGTCATTAACATGAGCTCAACATCCAGGTAACAAAAACCTCAAGTCTTTGTTTTGATGATGGTAACAAGAAACATGAATTTGAGGAAGTGCATTCAAAATCAAAATCCTCTGACGATGTATGATGTATGAGGGCCGCTGTAGGATGTCAAAGAAAAAAGTATGGAAAAAATGGACAAATGTAATTCTGGCATGCATCTACATTTCCATAAACCTGTCTGGACTCATGCGTATTTCGTTAATATTCAATATTCAAACCAAAACAACAGGTAATGTCTGGAATTGGGCCTTCACAGGTGAGTGACAGGTGAGGTTGATGCTGGCGGATGGTCTACAGACATGCTCTTCTCACCTGGAACTGTAATCAACAGCTCGTCTGTACTGTGAACCGTTGTGTCCGAGTGGTCTTTGGCTACCACCCGAACCCTATAGGACATCCCCGGCTTTAGTCCTCTAATCTGATATGTCCGAGTGCCATTTACAAACTCTTTTTTCCAGGGTTCTTTACCTGGAGAGAAGGGCCGACGGCAAGGGAGAGATTATGGTAAGTCCAATTACGCAGGAAAAAAAGCTGACTTATTCTTTAAGTCAACTCTTTTTGTATCTATTTTGATATTACACAAATTCTATACAATATTAAATAATTTGTTCTATGAGCTTTATGGTATTGGTAGTTCACTTCCAAAAAAAAAAAAAAAGATAATTTACTCACACCTATGTCATCCAAACCTATATCTTCCTTTCCTCAGTCGTAAAGAAATTAAGGTTTTTGAGGAAAACATTCCAGGATTTTTCTTCATATAGTGGACATCAATGGGGCCCAACAGGTTGAAGGTCCAGATCGCAGTTTTAATGCAGCTCAATGCAATCCCAGTTGAGGAATTTATATACTTTTTAACCACAAATGCTTGTCTTTCCTCAGATTGTGTAGAGCCCTTTGAAGCCACACTTAAAACTGCAATCTGGATCTTCAACCCATTGAAGTCCACTATATGGAGAAGAATCCTAGAATGTTTTCCTCCTTTCTTTTCGACTGAAGATAGAAAGACATGAACATCTTGGATGACATGGGAATAAGTAAGTTATCAAGAAATTTTTATTCTAGAAGTAAGCTAATCCTTTAATAAACGCATGGCAGTAGTGACATTTTGAGGAGGATAATCTTACTGTTATCAACAACATATTCCACATAAACATTCCTATCCGGCCACGAGTATTCCCAGCTTATCACAGCATGGTCCTCCTCCACCGAGGAGTTCACACTCCCAAACATCCGACCAGCAGGTGGCGCTGATCAAACAAGGAAAAATACAAGTGTATGTAAGAACTGAGAAATTATGAAAAAGATGCTGCAAAAATCCTGTATATCCAGATGTCTAGGGGCACCAAAAAGCATATAGGCATTGCAGACATTGCGTCCGATAAAAAGGTCTAGCATAATATGTTTGCCAATGCAACTTAATTTGGATATTTTATATCTAATCCAATGGAATTTACAGATTTGAAGTGTCTCTTTGGGGTCACTAGATTTATCCATTTATTTATGTTTAATTAATTGTACATTGAAAAGTTTGAGGTTGATTTTTAAATGACAGATTTCTGTTCACCAAGGCTGCGTTTATTTTTCAGGATTCTTTGATGAATATAAAGTTCAAAAGAGCAGCTTTTCTAAAAAGTAGACTCTTTTGCAACATTATAAATGTCTTTGCTATGACTTTTGAAATAACATATTAATTATTAATTCTTTAAAAAAAAAAAAAAATTACTGACCCCAAACTTTTGCACACTGATGTATATGTACCTGTCTTTACTCCCTTTTTTATTACAAATCATGTGAAACTCAAATAATGTATGCAACACCTCTGAGATTTTAAACAGATTCCTGCTCAATACAGTATCAAACAAGTATAACAATGAAGGAAAGAGAGAAAAGGTGCTGGGACGGGAGTGTTTGTACCCTTGTGAAACGGGGACTGCAAAGATTGAGTGACAGGGGGGGTTGGAGGTGGTGAAGGGGGGGTTGAGCCTGGAAGAATACAGAGAATAGTGAAATACACAACATGAAACACAAAACATTAGAAAGAGAGACAACACAAGGCAGTGAAAGAGAGAAATGCAGATCAGAGTTAACAGCATGCAGGAACATGCAGTTCACCGGTGCAATGAGAGCTAGTTACTGTTTGTTTCAGAGAGGACAATGGGATCAAAGCAGAGAGAGATCTGGGTTTGTCTTATCATATGTTTGAACATCACTCTACACTCAAAAACATCTAATGTCTTTGTATACACTAGTTAAAAGGATAGTTCACCCAAAAAATAAGACAATAAGGGAAGTCTCCTTTTTGTCATTTTTGAAACTGACCTGTGCATTGTACTGTATGAGATGCATTAAGATAAGTATTCTCATTTATTTTTGGGTGAACTATACCTTTAAACAGCAGATGTTCTAGCTAAGCCCTACTGAAAGCAGTGGGATGGAATTTGCATTTGTTGGTAACATGATTCTCCATGACATATGGAGCAGGCCGAGTCAGGTGTAAAGCTTTTTGGCCTGAGGAGGTTCATGCATATGTATCTATCTCTTTTCACTGCTACAGTGGCTTTCTAGTCTCATAGCTGATGCTCAACCAGCATGCATTCTCATCAGCCTGATACTGGGGTTACCTTTACCCGCCTCTACTGCGGGATGCCGAATTAATGCTTCATAGAAAACAGAGAGAGAGAGAGACAAAAGAAGACAAAGGTAGAGGGAATATAAGTAGCAGCCACCTGACAACCACAATAGATTGTTATTAAATGTGTAAGTCACGAAATATGATGCTGCTGTAAGGCTAAATACAAAAAGAAAGAAAGAAAGTGTTTGTCTAAATTAATCAATTAAAAAATGTATAAATGTTTAAACGCTCACTGATGCTTCCGATGGAAACACGATGCATTAAGAGTCGGGGGGTGAAAACCTTTTTAAATGTGAAGATCAGGGTAAATTTAACTTATTTTGTCTTCTGGAAAACATGCAAGTACCTTCTGTAGCTTCTGAAGGGCAGTACTAAATGAAAAAAAATATGATATTTAGGCAAAGCACAAAAAATGTAGGCTACACATCTTCATTCTGTTCAAAAGTTTTCACCCCCTGGCTGCCTTATCGACCCTTAATGCAAAAAAAAAAAAAAAAAAAAAGAATTTCTGGGACCTGAAGGATTTTTCTGAATAACAGCAGGCAGTTGAACTGTTTAGGACAAACAAGGGACTCATGAATAACTATCACCAAATAAAAAACAACACAGCTGTGGATCATTCAGGTAACAACATAGTATTAACAATTGCAGTGTATGTAAACTTTTGAATGGGGTCATTTTTATAATTAGTTTTCTCTTGTAGACTATATGTAAATGTATTTTATGTGAAATATCTTATTTAGGTCAGTACTAAATAAAAAATAACATGCATTTTGGTCAAATTAACATTTTGTAGATTATGCAAGGTGTGTGTAAACTTTTGACTTTAACTATATATAAAAATAAATTAAGTATAAAAAAAGTCACATATAATTAAATCTATTTCTAGAGTAAGCACCCCATAAAGCATTAAAAGCATTATATTGTAGCCATACATCATGGACTACAAACAAGAACACTCTGAATTCAGAAAACTGAGGAGTGAAACAAACCTTTGCACAAGTTGTATTATGCATGCAATTTATGTGAAGCCACCGTTGAGAATATACTGCATCTGAATCCTTGAATCAAATCCTGAAAATGTTAGATTGTAAAATCAGTCACAAAGCTAGTTCTCACCTTCATCCACGATTGTGACGCCCTCTTCTGTAACAGTGGGGCCAGAGCCCTTGACAGTCATGGCGTTCAAATAGAACTTGTAGCGTGTGCTGTGCTTGAGGTTTTCCAGTGTGATGCTGGTCTCGTTTGCTTTTAGAAGCAGCTCTTTGAACGGCCCAAGTTCATCTGTTGTGTTGACTACAAGGAGAGAGGGAAGAGTTCACACATAGAGGATGAAAAGTGTAGGCAATCAGCGTCTTTTTATAAATCAACGGCAAAATCCCATAAAACATGCCTCAGTTTAGACTTACTAGGCTGGTATTTGAGCAAGTATCCTGTCAAGTGTCCGTTGTATTCTATAGGTGGCGCCCACTTTATAATCAATGAGTCCAGGTTTAGATTTTCGACTTCTAAATTTGCAGGAGGCCCAGGAACTAAAAAAAGAGAAGAAAATGTATATAGTTTATACTGCTTTAAATAGCAATTCATACCTTGACAAGTGAGTACATATAGCAAGTACTGTAAGAATACACTCTACCTCCCTCTGGTGTTTCAAATATCTGATTGGCACTGGTGGGTCCGTCTCCTTTACCGTTGTAGGCTCTAATGTTAAGGGTGTACTGACTGTAGGGATGAAGATCAATCAGAAGACCCTCCGTCTCACTCCCGTGAATAATGAGCTCCTGTGGTTTCTCGGGCTCAGGTTCTTCCTTGTGTAAGCTTCTCATCTTCCAATAACTCACCTACAAAAATGCAGACATCTTAGACTATTTGCAGCTCACATGTCAACATCTTTATGTAGTGAAAAAATATTAGAGATGTAAATGTGCATGTGTATATGTAAAAATGAAAATTACTCCATAATTTACTCACCCTCAAGCCCAGGGGTGTATATACTAGGTGTATATACATTTCTTCTTTCAGACAAATAAAATTAGAGTCACATAGAAAAAAATGACATTGCTCTTCCAAGCTTTATAATGGCAGTGAATGGGTTTCGAGATTTTGAAGTCCAATAAAGTGCATCCATCCATCATAAAAAGTGCTCCACATGGCTCCAGAGGGTAAATAAAGGCTTTCTGAAGCAGTGTTGTTTTCGTCAACGATGACGATGACGAAATCATTTCGTTGACGCCAGTTTTTTTCAGGACGATAACGAGACGATGACGAGATAGAAATGGCTCGTTGATGACTAAAACATAACGAGACGTGTGTGAGTTTTCGTTGACGAGACGAGAATAGACGAAAATGTTAGTGGGTGGTCCGTCAGACGTTTAAAATGCATGACATTTCCGCTTATTGTGCATGCCAATTAAAACTTAAAAAGTATCTGACGCTATGGCAAGCCGTTTTAGCATTAAATACTCTTTGCTATACTAGTATGGCAAGCCGTTTTAGCATTCCATCCTTGTTTGTCTTTTATGTTCTAAAACATTCCTTCATTATTGTAATTATTGGTGAAAATAGTCGATCCGGAAGCTCACATTGTGTTGAACTATAGATCTGCTATTTTAAGAACTTATAAGTGACACTACCCAACAGCAAAATATTTACTGACCTACATTAATTTGTTAAAAGACTACTTTTTTCCCTTTTTTTGACTAAAACTAGACTAAAACCTTTTTGACTTTTCGTCGACTAAAATTGGACTAAAACTAAGAAGCATTTTAGTCCAAAAGACTAAGACTAAGACTAAATCTAAGATGGTTGTCAAAAACAACACTGTTCTGAAGAGAATCAATGCGTTTGTGTAAGAAAAATATCCAAATTTAAAACTTTATAAACTTTAATCTCTAACTTCCGCTAACTTTTGTGGACACATTTACGAAGAGAGTCACATTCCTAGCGGATGACGTAGGATGTAAGCATAACACAAGCTCCGGTGAGAATATACTACTCTCACAAGAAGTTTTGTTTACAGCAAAGAAAAATCGGTCTCCTCTTGGTTTATATCGAAAATCTTCCGACATTTTCATCCGCTGGAACGCCACTCTCTCGTGAATGAGCGTTAGCTGACAGTTTAACTAGAGATTAAAGGTTTTAAAGTTTTAAATATGAATATTTTTCTTACACAAATGCACCGATTCACTTCAGAAGGCCTTTATTTACCCCCCAGAGCCGTGTGGAGCACTTTCATAATGTACTTTATTGGACTTCAAAATCTCAACAGACATTGGATGCAATTATGAAGTTTGGGAGAGCAAAGACATTTTTTTATATAACTCCAAATGTATTCATCTGAAAGAAGAAAATTATATACATCTAAGATGGCTTGAGGATGAGTAAATCATAAGGGGATTTTTTTTTTTTTTGGCTGAACTATCCTCTTAAGTACCTTATATCCATTCAGTCTCCCTCGTACTGTTGAAAGAGGAACAGCGTCCCAGTGCACTTCAGCCAATGTCCCATTCTGAACCGAAACCTTTAGGTTCTCTGGAGCCACAGTTGGTACTAGGATGACAAAGACATATAAAGCATACATTTTATAATTACAATTTGAAATGGAACTAGTGCATTTTTGGAATGTATACATGTGACGCTGTCTTAGATAATATATATAAGTACAAAAATCAATTTGAGTGCTTTCTGAGGCTAACTCACAGTCCTCTCCTGAGTATCCCAGCACCACCTGAGGTCTAGGACCAAAGCCATAGTCATTGACCGCCTGCACAGTGACTTCATACATTGCAAAAGTGGGTGTCCCTGTCACCACATATTGCGAGACATTGACCAGAGTGAGTGATGTCCATTTCTGATCCAGATCTTTCTGCCTCCAGCTCACCTTGTACTGTAGGCCTGGACCGTTTGACTCCAGCCCAGTCAGCTCCTGGTCACCAGACATTAAAAAGGAAACTGTATCAACTAGGAAGCTAAATTAGTAGGTATACTCTTAAAAATAAAGGGTTGTTATTAGCATCTACGGTTCCTTGAAGAACCTTTAACATCCATGGAACCTTTCCAATGCACAAAGGGTTTTTATAATGAAAAAAAAAATCAGATTTTGTTTGAGAACTGATTCATGATAGGTTCTCTGCAGAACCCAAAATGGTTCTTCAATGTCATTCAACTCAATAAAATCAAATCATAAGTGTTTTACCCTCCAAGTTACTGTCATACTGTCAGGTGACATTCCAATGACTTCAACGTCTGATGGATTCACGTCAGGCGCTGTGAGAATCATAATCAGACTTTAATTCATAAGAACACAGGGATGTTTAAAAAATGTTAAGCATTCTACTTTCTTGCTTGGGTAACTCACGTGCGGGGTTGGTTCTATACTGTCCAGAGGAAGTGCTGGGTTCACTCAGACCCATTTCATTGAGTGCCAGCACCCTGAAGGAGTAATACACATACGGGGAAAGCTCCAGGTGTGCTGTGGTGCTGGTTCCTGAGACTTCAGTCATATTGACCCATACTCCAGGCCCATGGAGTGAATCTTCATATTGGATCAGGAACACTGTGGTAACCAGGTAGAAATGAATCAGAGGAGCAAACCTAATATGTGGATCTCCAATTGATCTATCACAAGGTAACATACGTTTTTAACTCACATTGAATAGGACTATTTTGTTCATCCCCAGGGGTCCATGTAAGCTGAACACTGCGCTCTCGTTGGTCCGTCAGCTCCAGGTCTGTGGGCGGGTCTGGTATGTCTGGAAAACCATATATTATGAGAGACAAAACTCGATCCAGATGAATCACACCAGAAATTAGAAACATGCAATACAAGCCAAAATAATACAAGTAGACCACCAACAATAAATAAATAAATAAATAAATAGTCACAGACTGAAATGTGACATTCTGTTAAAGGCACGATTTTAAAGTGTCTCATGAGAAATTGTAACTAGTTTACATTCTGGAGAATTTGTAGCAAATTCGTCCTGTTTGAATTTGTACAATTTGAGTCGTACAAAAACTAAAATAAACATGAAGGTGAACCTCTAAACCAAACCCAGTGGGGTCTAAGCAGATCATATGTGACCCTGGACCACAAAACCAATCTTAAGTAGCACAATACATGTCATAGCAATAGCCAAAAATACATTGTATGGGTCAAAATGATCGATTTTTCTTTTATGACAAAATCATTAGGATATTAAGTAAAGATCATGTAAAGATATCAAAACTTAATTTTTGATTAGTAATATGCATTGCTAAGAACTTCACTTAGACTACTTTAGAGACAATTTTCTCAATATTTTGATTGTCTTGTACCGTCAGATTCCAGATTTTCAAATAGTTGTATCTCGGCCAAATATTGTCCTATCGTAACAAATGGAAACCTTAACTCAAAATGTAAAATAGTCACAAATTGCAGTTTGAGTCTGGCAAAGCTAATTTCCAAACAAGGTCAGGAAAAGTTTAGTGAGCTGCCTCATTTGCGAAAACTAAAAAACTTAATTGCCTTTAACAGTTATGTTTTAATGGGAAACATCCACAAAGCACATCCATAAGCACATATTAGGAAGGTGATGAGGGATAAACAATAAAAAACAAAAAATACAAGTGCATCAAATGGTTTGGGACCTGTTTGGGAACTGAAAGAAGTGCATTTTACCCATTATAAGAGGTGGTGTTGGTGTGGCCTCTGACACGGAAAGCAGGTTTGAGGAAGTCAAAAGTTAATTATACAAGAAGCACAAATTCAACTCTACGACAGCACCCATATGATCTGTATTGACAAAAATCTAGACAGATTTTTTGAACAAATGCAGGTGAGAGTTTTGTATAAACTTAGTGTACCGACTACTGTGAGCATAGCGCTGGCTGAATCTTGGTCAAGGGTGGTGTTTCTGATGCAGGTGTAGTTGCCCTCGTCGTCTTCTCTCACATCATGTATAGTCAGACTGTCAGAGCCCACCTCAAATCTACACACAAACACACACCTGCTAGTCAAAAACAAGTAGCGACATGCCACCTTTCAGAGCAAATAAACTGCAGAAATTGCAGGAGTGGTTGCAGGTCATACCGAGTGTCGTCGGGAAGCTCCATATTGTCTTTGAGCCATATCATGGAGGGAAAGAGAGAAGGGTCGTGTTTGACCCTGCACTCAAATACAGCCATGCTGTTTCTCTGGACCACTTTATACCCAGGCTGTTTGATGATCCGTGTAGGATCTGTGAAAAGAAAACTGCATCAGTCTTGCTCTTGCTCTAGATTTCCCATCATACTACTACTACTATTACCATTCATTCATTTAGCATATTACAGATAGAAAGATTTAGGCTAAACAAATTTAGCTTTCATTCACCTTTCACTTCCAAGTAAACATGGTTTTCTTTGTTGCCAAGACTGTTTGAGGCAATGCAGGTGTATTTGCCACTGTTTAGTGGCCGAGCCACATTGATCTCTAAGGTATTGTTTTTATGAATGACGTATGAGTCGCTATCCACTATGCTTTGACTGTCTTTAAACCTGCGGATCACAGAAGCATAATCACCATGCAACATAAACTCACAGTACACATTTGATGTATATTAGAGGCAAGCTTAAAAACTATAAAACAAATAAAATCTCACCATGTGATTTTTGGAAGAGGTGAGCCAAACGAAGCACAGTCTAACAGAGCCCTGCTGTTCGTGACAACTGAGTACACATGATTTGGAGGAGTCAGCACCCTTGGAGGCTCAGCTGAAATGTAATGTAATTTATTTAATTTCCCATACAGAACAACTGTGAAATAGAATAGAATAGAATTGAAATGCATATACAGTAACATACCCAGGACGCTGACAAAGGCATTGGCCAGCAGGTAACCGTACTCATTGGAGACGTTGCACTGATAAACAGAGCTTGAGCCGGTCTGAACATCACTGAGGATGATGTCGCTATTTTCGATTTTCCTACTGGGGTCTTTATGTGAGTCTATCAAGGAATAACATCATAATTATACTCATAAGTTAAACCATTTTTCTGAAAAAAGTGCTACAAGCTACCGTACTAACAAAAAATATAAAACTGCAATACTAATTTTAAATATATCAGATAATTTCATTTATAATTTAATAACAACAATATTTCCTACTGGCACAAAAACAGTTAAATGAGTTAGGGTGAGAGCATACAACTTAAACAGGAATAATACAACAACAAAAATTAGACAAATAAATAAAAACACTTCGCTTATGCAAGCGATAGCTATGGAAGCCAGTTTCCACCAAAGAACAACATTTTAAAAAAGGTCATTGCGACTTTTTACACAATTGTACATTTTTTGTTCTCTTTTTTGTAAGTCAGTCAGAATTGCATGATATAAACTTGCCATTGTGAGTTATAAAGTCAGAATTGCGAGACATAAACTGACAATTCTGACTTTTTTTCTCAGAATTGCAATATAAACACACATAAACTAAATTCTAACTAAAATGAATTTTTATCTCACAAATGTGAGTTTGTATCTCATAATTCTGACTTTTTTCACACAATTCTGACTTTTTTCTCGCAAATGCGAGTTTGTATCTCTCAATTCTGAATTTTTTTAACGCAATTCTGACTTTTTTCTCGTGAATGCGAGCTTATCTCGCAATTCAGATTTTTTTCTTGCAAATGCGAGTTTATATCTCGCAATTCTGACTGTTTTATGCAATTCTGACTTTTTCTTACAAATGCGAGTTTGTATCTTGCAATTCTGACCTTTTTGTCTCAGACAAACAAACTCGCAATTGTGAGTAAAATAAAAAAGACTGTATGTTCTGAAATCTGACTATTTTTCAGAATTGCAACTTTATTTCTTGGAATTGCGAGTTTATCTAGCAATTCTGACTTTATAACTCACAACTGCGAGTTTATATCATGCAATTCTGAGAAAAAAAGTCTGATTGGCGAGTTTATACAGTATCTCACAATTCTGACTTTATAACTCGCAATTGCAAGTTTGTAGTATATCTCACAATTCGCAGAACAAAAGTCAGAATTGCGAGTTTATATCACGCAATTCTGATAAAAAAAAAAGTCAGAACTGTGAGCTAAACAATTAACTTTTTTACTTTTATTCAGTGGCAGAAACTGGCTTCCACAGCAGTGAAAAGCAACATTTAATGCAATAGTATGCTATAAAAACAATAGGTTCAGTGAATCATTTTGTAGAATCCTTGTTTTTACAGGAACTGATTAAGCAATATACAAATATTTGTTGAAAACAGTACCTAGATACTGGAAAAGCTACATTGGTAAAAAAAAAAAAAGCCTCACATAAAGATAAATGTGAGTCAGCTTTACATACTTTCAATGGGAATTCCGTTGACAGACCATGTGATTGTGGGTTTAGGGTTGCCACCTGCCCGGCAGGTTAGCATTCCAGATTCTTTCGGGGCCAGGATGAGATTCTGAGGGGCGCTGATCCAAAAGGGAGCCGCTGTGGAGATGAAAGAAGAGAGTTAAAAAATCAAACTGACAATATTTGAATTTAAAATTCGAGATTTTGAATTTAGAATGTTGTCCTCCTGTGCAACAGATTAGAATTATTCCATTATATACTGTGTTTCGAGATATCTGGCAAAGCAGTGGGTATTTTCTATATAACAGGAAATGCAAAGGTTCTTTCAGATCAGCTCAGGATGGCATCCCGGGGTCAGTGAATGATCTGACTAAACACGATTTTTGAGATGTGACAGATGAAAAGACGTCCTGTGACAGACCTCTGACCACTACAGTGATGATGTGATGGTTGCTCCCCAGGCGATTCTTGGCTAAACAGCGGTAATCTCCCCCATCCGCTTCTGTCACCTCTGTTATCTTCAGAGTTTTCTGGAAAGTGTGAAATGAAAAACGGCCGCTTGGCAGGTCCCCATTCACCTTGCTCCAGGAGATATCTGGCGTTGGACTGAAAAACACAATATAAAGTCAAACACTTTTGAACTGTCTATGCAAATCTATTGATGCAATCTAAACCCCTGAACCATGACACAGCACAGTAAGATGCACATTAGCCATTCTTTGACCCAAGGGAGAGCCTTTTTTCCACTTCCTCCTACTTACAGGCCATCAGCGATGCACTCCAGCTGCAACGTGTCTCCTTTCAAGACCATGCTGGTACTGTGCGTTCCTGGTGGCTGCATGAAATTGGGCGCTCTCTCCCCAAAAGGACTGTCTAAAACATAGATTGACCACAATCAGAGACAAATATTGCAATTAGCCAGCTATTTCCCAGGATTTATGAGAGGGGAAAAGATCCTGTTTTGGTGTGCAAAACCACACATAAAACTAGAAGTGCAAAAACAGCATATTGCTGGTCCATTTTGACAGTATAAATGGAAAATGTTGGAAAATGCATTTATTTTGAAACTTTAGATTGAAGTTCACTTCCAGAACATAAATTTACAGATAATTTACTCACCCCCTTGTCATCCAAGATGTTCATGTCTTTCATTCTTTAGTCGTAAATAAATTGTGTTTTTTTAAGGAAAGCATTTAAGGATTTCTCTTCATATAATGGACTTCTATGGTGCCCATGAGTTTGAACTTCCAAAATGCAATTTCAATATAGCTTTGAAGGGCTCTAAATAATCCCAGTCAAGAAAGAAGGGTCTTATCTAGAAAAAGAAGGGTCATTTTCCAAAAAACTTTAGGGTAGGTCAAAAAATTCCCATCTCTTTTTCTCCTCCAACTTGTAGGCCAATTTTAAAGTTGGAGGAGAAAATGAGATGGGAGTTTTTCGACCTACCCTAACTGTATTGAACCGAGATACACAGAGTTAGTCAAAACTAGCCCAAAAGTAGCCCAATTGCCTTTCGAGGGGGGTCCCCCAGTAAAAATTGCATTCCAGGGGGTGAATTGCACATTTTGTGGTGGGGTTCCTCTGGTAAAATTACCATTTCAGGGGCTAAATATTACATTATTGGGGTCGCTTTAACCTGCGGACATAAAAAACAACCCGCAGCAACAGTATAAAAATAGCCCAATTCCACGAGAAAACCATGGACTTGGCAACGCTGGTTCACACAGAGCTGGACAAGATGAGCATTTGAGGTTAAAAAGTATATAAATTGTCAATTTGTTTAGAAAATTTGAGATTATTTCGCTAGATAAGACCCTTCTTTCTCAGCTGGGATTGTTTAGAGCCCTTAGAAGCTGCATTTAATCTGCATTTTGGAAGTTCAAACTTGCGGGCACCATAGAAGTCTATGGACTATAATGAAGAGAAATCCTGAAATGTAAGGGGTAAGGAAACTATCTGTACATTTTTGTTCTGGAAGTGAACTTGTCCTTTAAGGAAGTCTAATAAATTGCCCTGACGTCTTTTATCAAGTGAACCTCATACTGAATGACAAGAATTTTATCCTTCCATTGCTTCTTTTGGATGGAGAGAATGGAAGGATCCAAATGAAAAACATAACAGGAATGAGCAATGTTTTAGTGAGATATTTTACATTACCTTATATAGTGTTGCATACAGAATGTACTATGCAACACTAATACATTTATTCAGTTTAAAACAGAAAAAGGAGACAGTTTAGTGGCTAGTAGATGTGTAGAAACTTCAGAAATGTTAATCAGACAATTAAAAACAAAGAAAGATAACTGATTGCCATTCATATACAGTAATCTTGAAATTTAGTTTCCATACACAATGGCAATGATAATCAACCTCTATACTGTTGGCTTCAGTCCTTTTGTTAAATCAGTTTTCATTAAAAAGATGTGATGAAAGGAATATTAATATCAAGTGCGATACAGCGATACAGTGTAAGACCTTCATGAAGTTGTTTGAGTCAGGGTTGGGATTCTACAAAGGTGGGTTATATTTTGGTTATAGGTGATTTATTAGATAATGAGCTATTCTTGGTTAGGCAGAAACACAAGTGATGGGAGGGATGAAGGCTGGGTTCACTTGGAGAAGTTCTGCTAGCACTCACCACCCCAAAAATCTGAGCCATTCAAAAAAGCTGCCAACACAGTGTCATTCATAGCTTCAACTGGAATACAACAGAAAATAATGAGCATGCAATGCTTTGACATTTACGGGTCTAGACAAAGCGGGTCTGAGAATGTAAAAATAAAAGGGACAATGTAACTTTAAGGCACTTTAATACTCACTATTAATTCGGTTTAACTGATAATAACAGAAAAATGTAATTCTGCATATATTGTACTTGGTAATTGGTGACTATTTGTAACAGCAGACTAAAAACACTTACTGTCCAGCACGTTGACGGTGATGGGCTGTTTCTGTTGGATAGTCTGGGTGTATGGGAAGCGGGCGTAGCAGATGTAGTCATTTCTGGTGTCATCCATGAGCACGTTGGAGAAATACAGGTCTCCGTTTAAAGCTTGGGACACACGACTGTTTTGAGGAAGTCTCTGGAAATCTGACACAGAGTGTGTATTGTTTAGTTGATTTCTGGGCTTTAATTGAGTAGTATGAGATCATATAAGTTCACTGCAATTGAACTTGCCAATAAAAGAAGGAGCGTAAAATAACAATGAGCTAAACCTGCAAAACAGAGCAGCGATTTTACATACTTGGGTTGCCATGTAAATATATGAAAAAACATAACCAAATGAGACATTCAGTGGCTGCTTAGACTAGAATGTGCAAGGCTGCTGTGTGAGGTGTGTGTATATGCACATTTATGTGAATATATGTTATATATCTTACTGTTATCCATCCAGAAGATGATTGGAGGAGGCAAGCCAGCCGGGGGCCTGCACTGCAGCGCTAGAGACATTCCCCTCTGCACTGTGATTGGTTTAATTTTCTCTTTTGACCACAAGGGGGACCCTATGAAACAGAATAAGGCTCTCAATAAAAAAAAATAAAAAAAATGACAGGAGGTGACTATTAAACATTCCTGTGGCAATGTATTGTGTTTGGATGTGTCTTACTTGACTGTCGGATGACAATGTTATTGGACATGGCAGAGCCGTGCTCGTTGCGGGCGATGCACTGGTAAACTCCCTCGTATGCCTCTGCCTTCTCTCCGCTGATGTCAATGACCAGAGTGCCTGATTTGGGATTCATGATAACTTTGGAATCCTTTTCTACATCGAAATGAGTGCCGTTACGTGTCCATGAAAAGCTGGAATGAGAGAAGTGAAGATAGAAAACCCATTATGGTTTAGTTTACTTCCAGAATAAATATTTCCTGATAATTTACTCACCCCATTGCCATCCAAGATGTTTATGTATTTCTTTCTTTAGTCAAAAAGAAATTATAGTTTTTGAGAAAAACATTTAAGGATTTGTCTCCATGTAGTGGACTTCAATGAGAGCCAATGGGTTTAAGGTTCTGAAACTGCAGTTTCTAAGCAGCTTCAAAGGTTTCTACATGATCCCAGCTGAGGAATAAGACCTTTGAAGGAATTGGGGGAATAAGAAACCTTTGAAGCTGCATTGAAACTGCAATTTGGACCTTCAACCCATTGATAGTCCACTATACAGAGAAAAATCCTGGAACGTTTTCCCCAAAAGCCTTAATTTCTTTTCGACTGAAAAAAAAAAAAGACAGGAGACATCTTGGATGACATAAGGATGAGTAAGTCAATCAGATCTTTTTTTACGTGAAATGTGAAAGGAGATATTTGGCAGAATAGAATACCAGAAACTGGTGATTTACATTGACAAACTCCAAAACAAAAGACAAATAAAGCATCACAAAAGTGGTACACATTACTTGTGTGCTATATTTCTAGTCATCTTAAGCGTTTCAGTAGCGCTGTGTGAAAAACAGTCCAAAGGAGAAGTTCACTTTTAGAACAAAAATGTACAGATAATTTACTCACCCCCTTGTCATCCAAGATGTTCATGTCTTTCTTTTTTCAGTCGTACAGAAATTATGTTTTTTTAAGGAAAAAAGTTTGAACTTCCAAAATGCAGTTTAAATGCAGCTTCAAAGGGCTCTTAACGATTCCAGAAGAAGGGTCTTATCTAGCAAAATGATTGGTTAATAACTTAAATTTTTTTACAATTTATATACTTTTTAACCTCAAATGCTCATCTTGTCTAGCTCTGCGTGAACTACGTATTCCAGTTCATGACAGTTAGGGTCGAAAAACTCCCATCTCATTTTCTCCACTAACTTCAAAATCCTACATTTTCCTACAAAACTTCAACTTCCTACATCGCTGTTTTACCTTTTTTTGTAAAGGGTGTCTGACCCTCCTTGCGCGTTCACTTTGTAAACACTGGGTTGGTACTTCTGCAGTGATCTAGGGCAATTTTGAAGTTGAAGGAGAAAATGATGGGAATTTTTCGACCCTAACTGTCATGAATTGGAACATGAAGTTCACGCAAAGCTAGACAAGATGAGCATTCAAGGTTAAAAAGTATATAAATGTAAAAAATTTTTTAGAAAATAACTGATTGTCTTGCTAGATAAGACCCTTGTTCCTTGACTGGGATCTTTAGAGCCTTTTGAAGCTGCATTTAAACTGCATTTTGGAAGTTCAAACTCACAGGCACCACTGAAGTCCACTATATGGAGAAAAATCCTGAAATATTTCCCTCAAAAAACAAAAGTTCTGTACGACTAAAAAAAGAAAGATATGAACATCTTTGGATGACAAGGGGGTGAGTAAATTATCTGTAAATTTTTGTTCTGAAAGTGAACTTGTCCTTTAATCAAAATCCACGAACATGTTTGTTTTGAACCGTGTTGGACTGTTTTAACTTGTAAATAGTGCTTAATCAGTGTACAACCTGATTCAGATGAGATGACTTCTTTACTAGAGAAAGCAATATTATGGATAGCAAACTCATATTTTAAGGTTTGAAGTTGAAAACCTCTTCATGATGGACTTGTTTATTACAAACAAACAGATTTTGCATCATAAGACATAAACTGTTGGACTGGAGTTATGTGGATTACTTGTGTATTATTGTGATTTTTTTTTATCAGATGTTTGAACTCTCATTCTAATGGCACCCATTCACTGCAGAAGATTATATATTTGAATTATGTCACTGGTGAGCAAGTGATATAATTCAAAATACCAGGAAGAGTTTGGTAGGTGTTAAGCACCAAGCATCCGTCCACAGCAGTGGAATCTGCAGTAGCAGTAACCATGGAGATTCAAAGTGACACCCACCTGGGATCCGGCTTTCCTTTCGCCTCGCAGTGGATAATGATGTTCTCCCGAGGGTCGATGATGTAATCCTTGGGGGACTGATGAGTTATTGTGGGAGGCTGAGGCACTGAAGTACAGAAAGCAGCGTGAAGACAAGCATCTCTATTTCCCACACACATACACACACACACCTTGGCACAAACCAGCACAGATGCACCACCTTTGCAGAAACTGATTCTGCAAGAAAATATCTAAAAATATAAAAGTGCCCAGCTTTAGTTTATCAATGTAACCAAACCCAGAGAGACAAACAACCAAAGAGCATGCAGCATGCACATAAACGGTCATAGAAGTTTTTGTCGGAAGCTAGAATTTACATATAGCTTCATAGTTGGGTGATTTAATGCTCAATAAAGAATAAAATTGGTTAATATTCATATCAAACTCAAAAACACTTCAAACGGAAGAAAGAAAAAGACATAAGTTAAAGTAAACCTAATTCACAACAAATTTCACAGCAAAGTGCCCAGACTTACATCCCTCCAGAACTTTAGCTTTTTTGTCCAAATGAATCAGGGAATACATAAGCAGAGAGTAAAAGAGTTCAAATTAGTGTAGGAGAAGAAGAGAGAAGAGAAGAACAAAATCACATTCCCTCAGCGTGAAACTTCCGGAGGTGTGTTGGGCGTTCATTACCCATCATGCAACTCTCATGCCATTCTTCTAAAGCAGTTCTGATGATGCTGATTGTTTGTCAGTGATTTATTGGCTTTACCACCCTGACAGGGGGTGCTTCATGCATTATAGACTCTGGAAATCTCTAAAACTCTGGACTGTACAATAAGATGGAGTCGAATTTTGGCACTACTTTCTCCTAAAAAGGTGCTTCATTCTTTAGGCCTACCTGTGTGTTTAAACATGAATAATCATACCTTCTGGTAGTCTTAATGAATTAGTTCACTTCCAGACTAAGAAATTCCTAATAATTTACACGCCCTATGTCATCCAAGATGTTCATGTCTTTCTTTCTTCAGTCGAAAAGAAATTAAGGTTTTTGAGGAAAACATTCAAGGATTTACTCCATATAGTGGACTTCAATGGGAGCCAAAGGGTTGAAGGTTTCAATGCAGCTTTAAAGTGCTCTACACGATCCCAGCTGGGTAATAAAGGTCTTATTTAGCAAAACAAACTGTCATTTTCTTAAAAGAATAAAAATGTATACACCTTTTAACCTCAAATGCTCGTCTTGCACTAGCTAGACTTCACGCATTATGAAATCACGTTAGAAAGGTCATGCATGACATTGGAGGAGGAGAAGTTTGAGGAGTAAATGAGGCGAGAAATACGTTTTTCGCCCTATTCTACCTTTTTAACCAGACTACAGAGATGAAGAACTAACTATGCGTGGCCTTTCAAGATTACGAACTGTGTGAAGTCGCGCATTGCAGAGCTAGTGCAAGACAAGCATTTGTGGTTAAAAAGTCTACAAATTTGAATTTTTTTCTAGAAAATGACCAATCGTTTCACTAGACAAGACCCTTATTTCTCAGCTGGGATCATGCAGATGCCTTTGAAGCTTGGCACTTCAACCCATTGGCTCCCAATAAAGTCCACAATTCTGAGTAAAATGTTTTCCTCAACAACCTTAATTTCTTTTCAACTGAAGAAAGAAAGACACGAACATCTTGGATGACATGGGGGTGAGGAAATTATCAGGAAATTTTTATTCTGGAAGTGAACTAATTCTTTAGGAGCTTTTCATTTTTTTACCCCTTTTTTCTTTGTTTTAAACAGCAAAAGTTTTATATTTTTACATCTTGTGCTCAGCAAGGCTGCATTTATTCGGTCAAAAATACACTAAGACATAGTTATTGTGAGCAATATCATTACATTTAAAACCCCCAGTTGCTATTTTTATATGTTTTAAAATGTATGAAATTCCTGTGGTGGCAAAGCTGAATTGTCAGCATCATTACTCCAGTCTTCAGTGTCACATGATCCTTCAGAATCATTCTAATATATGCAAAAAGAAAAATCGTACTGGCCCCACAATTTTAAACAGTAGTGCATCTCATATATTCATAGACTTGATTATCATAACCAAAGAGTTATATAAATAGAAAGACGGAAGGAGGGTGACCAATGCTGTTTTAAAGTCCAGGTACAGTATATTCTGCTTACACAGTAGCAATGCTGACTAAACAGTGTCAGTATGTAAATGTGAAACACTTCTCTAGAGAGCCGCTGAGAAAAGAGAATCGCACTGCGAGGACTCACAGTGACATACTCTACTTCATTTCCATTTTAATAATGAGGGGTATTTTGGTAGTACTTTTTTAGTGAGCTTGAAAGTATATGATCTGAGAATCTTTAATTCAATTTTTAATCTTGCTTAAAAATGACTTGAAGATAGAATCACATTTACTCATTTTACAACAGGCTAGGTAAAAAAACCTAGCTTTTTTGTGCACTTCTTTCAAATTATATCTACATTAGTGGGATTTTGTTTCACTGTGCAATACTCACGGTCTAGAGGCACTTCTAATGCATTGGTCATGTGACCCAGCAGCAGCAGCAGCATCATCACAGCTCCTCCACAGAGCGTGCAACTCCTCTTCCTGTCCATGGCAGAGAGCGTTACATGAAAATCCTTCCCCTCCAGGTCAAAGCAACTGGGCCTTGTGATTCGCACTCAGTGTGATCATTCAAACATACAGGGGCATCCACGATTAGCCAGCAAGACTGAAAGAGAAAACAAATAAAAAAACAATGACCTTTTATGCTAGTAAAAGCACAAACAGATGGCAAGATCTTTATTAGGGAATCCGTGCTGGAGGCAGACAGTTTGCGTGGCCTCAGATCATCCTGACATACACAGAGACATGTGAGGGCGCTCAGCTGGAAGAGACGGGAACGCTGTGATGGCAGCACCCTCCTCACTGACATATGGATGTCAATACACATGGCTGAAGCACAAAATTACACAGCCTGCTGTCTGGTTCCTCAGAGCTGGTTTAGGAACTAAAAAAGCATGCCTTTCTTGCTCTAGAAAGCCTTTTGTTTTATTGTTCAGCTTTATGCATGCACTGAATGGAAATTTATAAAGCTTATCTTTTCAGATGGGTTAAAACCTTATGTGGTTTTAAAATGCAATAAAATACGCTTTGGAGAATGTAACGTCACAATATTGGATAAGTGCCTGAGATGTTTTTACAGTAAAGTAAAGTAAGAATATGAGCAGAATCAGGGTGTATAAAGTTTTCAGTGAGTAAGGAGGAGTATAATGTGTCAAATAAGTGAACTAGCTTCGGTTGTTTCTGCCGGTATAGGTAGAGAGAGTGCTATCTGAGTGATTCTGCTGTGTAGCAGGCTGTGTCAGGGAAATGGGCCCTTGCTTTGCATAATTCATGAGCTCAGAAACCTTGACGGCATCATACAGCTAGAGAGAGAGAGGGGGAGAGAGAAAGCATGAGTCTGTAAAGCGAAAGATTTATTTCAAGGTGAAGGACTCAGACATTGAAAATAGAGACTGGTTCTTCTGGATATCATATGCACCGTGAGTATCACTTATGCCATGATCTGAAATCTACATTATGTTTCTCTGTGATGTACAAAACTGGTTTCCTAGATACACTTTAGGCAGCAAAAAATCTACAGTAGAGGCCAGTTGCTTGGACACAGATTAAAAGCAGAATATGGCTTAAAAAGATCAAAAGCTGACACTAGACAAAAAATATATATAAATATTAACTCAATAGGATCAAATGTGTCACAAAACAAAACAAAACAAAACAAAACAAAACAAAACAAAACAAAACAAAACAAAACAAAACAAAACAAAACAAAACAAAACAAAACAAAACAAAACAAAACAGACATGAAACTAAACAAAACAAAACACAAAATGAAACAAAAAACTAATCAAAACAAAAAATAAAGCAAAACAAAACAAATTAAACAAAACTAA
This sequence comes from Garra rufa, assembly GCF_049309525.1. Taxonomy (NCBI): domain Eukaryota; kingdom Metazoa; phylum Chordata; class Actinopteri; order Cypriniformes; family Cyprinidae; genus Garra; species Garra rufa. The sequence goes on along the minus strand of NC_133364.1, from coordinate 15,616,920 downwards.
ACAAATAACAAAATGAAACAAAAAAATAAATGAAACAAAACACAAAACGAAACAAAACTAAAAGCAGAATTTGGTTTAAAAAGATCAAAAGTTCACAGCAGACAAAATGTCTGAAGAGGAAAATATAAATATTAACTCATTAAGATCAAATGTGGGTTGGTCACTACCTAAAAACAAAACAAAACAGACATTAAAACAAAAAACAAACAAAATAAAATAACATGAAAAACAAAACAGAAAAACATGAAATGAAACAAAAAAACTAAGCGAAATGAAACAAAATGAACAACAAAACACAACAAAAACTGAACGAAACAAAAGACATAAAACGAAACAAAAAAAACAAAACAATGCAAAGCCAGTGGTCATAAAACAAAACAAAACAAATGCAACAAAACAAAAAATATTAAATGAAATGAAATAAAAAAAACATGGAATGAAAACAAAAAACAAAGCTAAACGGAAAAAAACACAAACCGAAACAAAATGAAACTAAAACAACTACAAAAAGCAAAATGAAGTTAAAGATAAAACAAAAAACATTAATGAAACAAAAACCTGAAACGAAAACAACTAAACAAAAAAAATCTAAATGAAATGAAAGATAAAAAAAACATTAATGAAACAAAAAACTAAGCGAAAGAAAAACAAAAAAACTAAGCGAAACAAAACACAAAACAATAAAATGACATTAAAAACAAAATGAAACGAAACTTAACTAAACAAAAAAAACTAAGCAAAATGAAATGAGAAAACAAAGCAAAACTAACAAAAACACAAAACCAAAACTATAAAAATAAAATGAAAAAAGATAAAATAAAAATCTGGATAGCAACATATTTAAAAAAGGAACTAGTGTCTGCTGACTACAGTCAAAAAAAATGACAGAAGTGAGTAAAGGAATTCAAGGACCTATTAACACATATTCTGGCTAAAGAAAATTTACCACATTTCAGTCTTTCAGACAATGTGCACAGCATGTCTGATGGCTGCTATGGTGACAGTATGTGCTCAAGCGCCCTTTGGAAAAACCTGAAGCAGTCAGTTGCAGTAGAGAGAGTGACAGTGACACTGTCTTAAATGGAAACTGTCAATCACATTTCCTGTTGCCATGCAATCAGCTTGACCTTTAGCTATTCCCGACCATAAGAATCTGTGAAAAAACATAGCAGACACTGGCATCTGTGCCTATCTTACAATGAAAATAAGAGATGTAACAAAGATAATGTCATATGGTGGAGATGTGCAGTCATGTATAGCCTGTCTGAATTACAAATTTGCATAGCACACACATCGATTCTAATCACTGCATGTTCAACACTTTTTCGCTGGCAATAATGCATGATTTATGACTGAATGAATTAACCAGCAGATGTTGTGCCCGAATCCAGGCTATTAACATTCTGGTCAAATTAGCCGAATCAAGACAAACTAATGAAAAATTCAATTAGGTCTCGTTCATTTTTACATACATTTTCATAATCGGTCTCAGATTTGTTATTTTTATTTCTTTGGCCTTAAGCTACTTTTGTTGATTAGGAGAGTGTGTAAGGACAGAAAGGCTGGCTCAAAAATAAAAATAATTATTGTTATTATTATTTTAATATAATAATATTATTTTTTTATGATAACTATAAACAATCATTGAATATTATATATTATTTATTTTAATTTAAATAATAAAAGTCTATCTTTAAGCATAATTAGACTTGACAATAGCTCAGAAGGATGCTTTTGGTAACATCCTGGTCTCTCAGAACAGAACAAAACTGATTTGGTTGCTGCTGAGTCATTCGTATCATGACAGAATCACCAGAGATGGAGGAGAGATGCTGGTCAGCACATGTAATCTGATCCAGGCTGCTATTTACTCTCTGATTGGCTGAATGAGGGACTAAAGGCTCAAGGATGGATCTCAATCTAGGACAGCCAGGCTGCTGAGGCCCCTTTTCTGCATCAGCTTGGCTAATGGCCTCTTTATAGGATGAAGACCACTATTGACTTGCAAAAAAAGATAAACACACTGAAGGGAATATGTGCTACATGCTCTAAGACGCCAGAGTCAACCCTTTTATTAACAATTTTTCCATAAACATCTATATGTATCCAAATATTTTATATTTTAAAGAGTTTATTCACATAGCTTGAATTATTATCTGTCATTATGCAGATTTACTTTAAGCAAGAGCCACAGGCTTATCCAAAACCAGTCTATTTTAGTATTCATCTCAGCATAATCCCTGCATAAATTGAGAAGAATATATGCAAATGAACTGCCTCATTTACATATGAATGATTTTATACTGTAAAAAGTGAATGGAGACCACCGTACAGTCAAAGGACTTCATTCATATGAGTTTTGTTTTGACCGCATCCTACTCCCGCCTTTGGCTTGGCTAACTTGTTGTTTGTGTTGACAAGTGGTTATTCTCTTTCACGAGAAGGGAGATCAAAAGTCTTTGTTGCCAAACTAACCTTCTCCGAGTTTACTTCTGTTCTAGCTTTTAAACAAAACCTTTAGTCCGTTACCATACCATAGCCAAGAATGTTTGCTTTCTCTATTGAAACTTCTATTAGTTCTAAGTTCGAATACTGTACGTGAATCCCTTTAGTGAAACTTTCATCTATCACGTGTGCACAAGGCCACAGAAGTGTGAGAACCATCAACAGAATATCTATCAGGTCAGGGAGGGTCTTTCTGAGTGTTTGTTTGTGAATAGGGATGGATATTACCATGAGAATGAGACTCAAAATAAACGTTGAACGTATTAAACATTGCAGATGTGCACACTGCACATTTTATAGACCAATCTAAGAAGTACTGCAAACCTCAAATGTATAATTTTAATATTAAAATGAAAATAAAAACTAGATGGACTGATGTACACATTTTAAAGGCTGGAAAACACTATATGACTTCTGATGTAAGTTGGCAAAAGACAGAACCAGTCTGTAAATATGAAACAGATTTCACAGAAAATTGTGTAGTGTATGATGGTCACAGACTTAAATGTTTTAGCTTCAGACTATGATTCTTTCAAACTGAAACTGCAAAATGAAAATACGGCTAATGGAAGTGTCTCATTGCGTTGCCTGCCAAGACATCAAACACCTTCGTTTTATTTTGTAAAAAAAACACTAAAGATGCTTTATTTTGTTATGCGTTGTATTAGACAGGTGACGAATGCATAAAGTAGCATTATAACATAACTTTGAACACACTCAAATGTAACTAGTATGATAAAGCAGCACTGTTTTACCCCACATACACGACTGGAAGGAGCAGAAGTGATCGACTGTGGCATAATAAAAGCTCAGCTGCTTTTAAACTGTGTGTGATTGTCTCTCATTAGCAATCACTCCTGCAGCCTTGTTTCACTTCAACAGCTTTTAGCCCCACCCTGCTTCATACTGTGATGACATTAATACATTAATAAATCTTAGCTCAGTATCTTAGCTCATCCATGACCATGATTTCTTGCCAAATCCCATCGGATTGCAGACGACAACTCTCATAATTCCACACTCAGCGCCGTCATCAAACTATGCCTTTGTTTCGTTGTTTGTTTTGAACATGCATTCATACATATTGTGCGTTTCAGTCTCTTCAGTAAAACAAAAAAAACAAAAATAAAACAACTGTAATAGTCACTTCAGTCTCTTCTGAAAAAAACAAAAAACGGTAATAGTCACTTCAGTCTCTTCCGCAAAACAAAACAAAACAAAATAAAACAAAAAACAAAATAAAACAGTTGTAATAGTCACTTTAGTCTTTTCAGTAAAAAAAACAATTGTCATTTAAGTTTCTTCAGTAAAACAAAACAAAAAACTAAACAAAAAAATGAAATAGTCACTTCAGTCTCTTCAGCAAAACAAAACAAAAAAACTGTAAGTCACTTCAGTCTCTTTAGCAAAACAAATGAAAAACAATCTTAATAGTCACTTCAGTCTCTTTAGTAAAACAAAACAAAACAAAAATATTACAAAACAAAACAATTGTAATAGTCACCTCAGTCTTTTCAGCAAAACAAACAAAACAATACAATCTCATTAGTCACTTCAGTCTTTTTAGTAAAACAAAACAAAACAAAAATATTACAAAACAAAACAATTGTAATAGTCACCAGTTTCTTCAGTAAAACAAAACAAAAAACAAAAACAATTAAGTCACTTCAGTCTCTACAGCCAAACAAAACACAAAACAAAAAAACAAAACGACTATAATAGCCACTTCAGTCTCTTCAGCAAAACAAACAAAACAAAACAATCTTTATAGTCACTACAGTATTTTTAGTAAAACAAAACAAAAACACTACAAAACAAAACATTTGTAATAGTCACTTCAGTTTCTTCAGCAAAACAAACAAAACAAAACAATCTTAAGTCACTTCAGTCTTTAGTAAAACAAAACAAAAATATTACAAAACAAAACACTTGTAATAGTCACTTCAGTTTCTTCAGCAAAACAAAACAAAAAAACAAAAAAAAGAACAAATTGTAAGTCACTTCAGTCTCTTCAGCCAAACAAACAAAACGAAACAATCTTAATAGTCACTTCAGTCTTTTTAGTAAAACAAAACAAAAATATTACAAAACAAAACGACTGTAATAGTCACTTCAGTCTGTTCAGCAAAACAAACAAAACAAAACAATCTTAATAGTCACTTCAGTATTTTTAGTAAAACAAAACAAAACAAAAATACTACAAAACAAAACATTTGTAGTCACTTCAGTCTGTTCAGCAAAACAAACAAAACAAAACAAAACAATCTTAAGTCACTTCAGTCTTTAGTAAAACAAAACAAAACAAAAATATTACAAAACAAAACACTTGTAATAGTCACTTCAGTTTCTTCAGCAAAACAAAACAAAAAAAACAAAAAAACAAATTGTAAGTCACTTCAGTCTCTTCAGCCAAACAAACAAAACGAAACAATCTTAATAGTCACTTCAGTCTTTTTAGTAAAACAAACAAAACTAAAACAGTGACTGTAATAGTCACTTCAGTCTGTTCAGCAAAACAAAACAATCTTAATAGTCACTTCAGTATTTTTAGTAAAACAAAACAAAATTATTACAAAACAGGGCTCGAAATTGCAACCGTTTTGGTCGCATATGCTCCCAAAATTTAATCTGCGCGACCTCAAAATGTATTTGGGAGCATATGTGCGAGTGCCAGAAATTGTTGTGGTGTGACTTGGTTTCATTTCTTTACAAAACTTTCGCTAGCCTAACTACTGCACAGACTGCTGTGAGCTGATACAGTGACAGGTTCGCCGTTCTCTCTTTTGATTGTGGACAATTAAAAGGTCTCCACAATCTGCTTTTGGAGAAATCTGTATATTTCGTGCTACAGCGTACTTTGTCAGATACAATTCTGGCGCCTCGTCTCAATATACTGTACAACGCGGCATACATTCACATCAAATGATAACTCAGCGGCACTCACGCTGGGGCGTAATTTCCACTGGGGACACGCTTTTCAAAATCCCATTGGTGACCTCCCACTTTCAAATGGTTTTGTTAAAGTAATCTCTTGTACTGTAGAATGCACGCTCCGCGCCGTCGAGAGTTTCGCGCGATCGTTAAAACGAAACCAAAAGTAAAGCGCGCAATTTTAAAAACGACTTCCCAATGCGCGCAAATTAGGCTACATAAAATATCTAGGCTGTTATTAGTATGTGATCTATAATAAATTGTGTAGTGTCTATAGCTCTGTATCATGCTTGAAAAATTCGGCCTCTATTTGCACTTCCAATATTGAAAGAGTAGGCTACTTTGATCATGCCTGCATTTATTGTCTATACACGACGAAAGAAGTGTCGTTTATTTTTTGTTGTTTATACTGTAGATTGTTTAAAAATGCAGCGATTGCCTCTAATTTAAATGGCTCTACCTATAGTAGAGAAAATAAACATCTTGTTCATGTACTCATATAAATACTCATATTTACTCATATAAATATATAAAAAAGGCTTTCAGAATTAGCCTATTTGCTTATAAAACATCTGCAATCAGAATTGGCTAAGTTTGGCACATTACTAAAAAGAAATTAGGTGCTCCTAAATTTTTTTTGGTGCTCCTATAACTTCAAAGTTGGGAGCACCAGTGCTACCACGTAAAAAAGTTAATTTCGAGCCCCGAGTTAGTCACTTCAGTTTCTTCAGCTTAACAAAACAAAAACAAATTGTAAGTAACTTCAGTCTCTTCAGCCAAACAAAACAAAAAACCAAAAAAAAAAAAAAAACACAAAACTATTGTAATATAGTCACTTCAACAAAACAAAAATAAAAAAAACAACAAAACTACAAAAAAATGAAGTCACTTCAGTCTCTTCAGTAAAACAAAACAAAACAAAATGATTGTAATAGTCACTTCAGTCTCTTGAGCTTATATAAAATTAATAAATCTGGTTTACTTATATACAATAAACTACTTTTGTATGCACTGTAAACAGTGTAAACATTTGTAATGTGTAATGTATGTCATATGTAATGTAAACACTGGTTCACAAACAAAAACAACATTAACAAAACAAATAAATACACAACAAAACACACACACAAACAAAACACAAAAAAGAGCTAATTTCAGCATGAAAAATTATTGTTTTATTGTAATTACTGTATATAATAAACTATTTCGGTGATGTTCTGGGTTATACTTTTTCATAATAAGTTGACCTCAGGGAAAATAAGGATTAAAAACTACATTACCCTTTTAAAAGCAATTTAATTTGAATAAAAATACTGTATTGGTAAGCTCTTTCTATTTTCTGTAGTTCACAGCCATCTGAAGAATGTCCTCTCAGAAAGAGTACATGGGAAACTTATTTCCTCTGACAAGTTCTTCTCAACAGCTCCTTCAGTCTGAAGAAGACCTGAGTCAAGAGAGCGAAGCGGCCTGCTAATTTAACGACTGCTCCGTGTCCACGGCAACACACTTATTACACACACATGCCTATTATAAGAAACACAAAACGCAGCCAAACCCATCCATCTTTTTAATGTAAATCCAAGGAGAGGACACTACAGAGAGAAGCCTCTCAACAGCTCTCCGCTGTCATTGAAGACTGAAAAGAACGCAGGGCTCTTTACTTTAGCAGAGGATGCCTTCAGGCCAAACGAGAGGGGACATGATTAAATGTCTCTTTTCACACCAAAACCTGAAGCCCTTGAAAAGGGAATTAGATAAAACTGCGATGATACAGCAGCTTTATGCTTAGCGCTCTTGCAGATTTAGAGTTAAAGTTTGTTTACAAGCTCTTATCGGTTCTCTACTATGCTGATTTGTTTTGCGTTTTAATTCATAAAGCACTTCTGGGCCAATCAAATCCCTGTTTACTCAAATGGTTTATGAAAAACATGGCTCGACTCATTTGCAAGAGCACAAATGAAGTTGAATCAATGAGTCAAGGAAATTGATTCAATTATCTGTCTGAACAAACTGAGCTGCTTCACAGCATGCATTTCATTATAGATGTTATCACAACAAAAACAGATTTGCCTTCTGAAAGTCATCAGTTGTAATAGTCACTTCAGTCTCTTCAGAAAAATAACAAAACTAAAAATTTTAAGTCACTTAAGTCTCTTTAAAAAACAAAACAAAAAAAAAATGTTAGTCACTTTAGTGTCTTCAGCCAAAAAAATAAATAAATAAATAAAAAAAATATTGTAACAGTCACTTCAGTCTCTTCAGCAAAACAAAACAAAAATCTAAACGAAAAAGAAAACAAATAAAAATAATGCAAGTCACCTTTGTCTCTTCAGCAAAGCAAAACAAAACAATTGTAAGTCACTTCAGTCTCTTCAGAAAAACTTAACACAAAAAACAAAAATTGTAATAGTCCCTTTAGTGTCTTCAGCAAAACAAAACAAAAAACACAAAACAATTGTAATAGTCCCTTTAGTGTCTTCAGCAAAACAAAATAAAAAACAATTCCAAGTCACTTGAAAACAAACAAAACAAAAACAAACCTATTGTAATAGTCACTTCAGTTTCTTCAGCAAAACAAAACAAAAATCTAGACGAAAAACAAAACAAAATGATTACAAAACAAAACAATTGTAGTCACTTTAATCTCCTCAGTAAAAAAAAAAAACAAATAAACAAAACTATTGTAACAGTCTCTTCAGAAAAACTAAATAAAAACATTTTAATAGTCACTTCAGTCTCTTCAGCAAAACAAAACACAAAACAATTGAAATAGTGACTTTAGTCTCTTCTGCAAAACAAAACAAAAAATTGTAAGTCACTTCAGTCTCTTCAGCAAAACAAAACAAAAAACACAAAACAACTGTAAGTCACTTTAGTGTCTTCAGCAAAACAAAATAAAAAAAATTCCAAGTCACTTCAAAACAAAATAAACAAAAAAACTTGTAATAGTCACTTCAGTCTCTTCAGCAAAACCAAACAAAACAAAAGTAAATCACTTCAGTCTCTTCAGCAAAACAAAACAAAAACAAAACAATTGTAATTGTCACTTCAGTCGCTTCAGAAAAAAAAATCTAAACAAAAAAAAATACATAAATAATAAATTGTCAGTCACTTCGGTCTCTTCAGCAAAACAAATCAAAACAATTGTAGTAGTCACTTCAGTCTCCTCAGTAAAAAAAATAAACAAATAAACAAAACAACTGTAATAGTCACATCAGTCTCTTCAGCAAAACAAAATAAAAAAATCCAAGTCACTTCAAAACAAAACAAACAAAAAAAATACTGTTGTAATAGTCACTTCAGTGTTCAGTCTCTTCAGCAAAATGAAACGAAAATCTAAACAAAAAAAAAATCTTAAAAAAAACTAATTTCACCGTGAATAATATAGTTGTTTTAAAGTTGGTTTCCAAGCTCATATCTGGTCTCTAGACAATATGCTGTTTTGTTTTGCTTTTTAATTCATAAAGCACTTCTGGGCCAATGAGTCAAGGAAATTGATTCAATTATCTGTCAGAACGAACTGAGCTGGCTTTACAGCATGCATTTCATTATAGATGTTATCACAGCAAACACAAATTTGTCTTCTGAAAGACATCAGTTGCACAGAATAGGCTCACTGTGCTAGTTGAACTGCTCCGTCAGACCTGTTGTTGTACTCAAAAACCAACAACTGACGTTTTCGGAAGCGAGATAATGACAAACCACAGCTTGCATTGTTTCAGAAGTTCACTGGCGGGAGTTAGCATAGCGTTGCAATCTAAATAAATGAGCTAAGTTCATTTAACAGGCCGCTGGTATGAGGTTATCTACTGCTAAAGGGTCACTCGTTCTTGCGGAGTCAGCAGAATGGGAGAGCGCTCTTTCTCTCCTGAGCTTTGGGAAGTTGCTGATTGTCAGCACGCTCCTTTCTGGCAACTCACAAACTGCATTGTTGCTTTGTGCTGTATACAGTTCAGTTAAGCTGAAAATACAGTGTGACCCGAACCACTGTGTGCAGAACTATTCACTTAAATAACACACTCGAAAATCGCAATATATCTAACTAATTGTATCTAACTTTTACCTTCTGAAAAATGCTGGGTTAAAAACAACCCAGCGATTAGATTGTTTTGAATCAGCGGTTGGGTTAAATGTTTAACCCAACCTTCTGGGTAGTTTTATTTAACTCAGCTATTGTTTAAAAATGACTATATGGCTTGCTTAAAATTAACCCAATATGGATTGCAAATATAAAAACAGATACATAATTACTAGAGGCATCAACTATAATCAAAATGATGAACATTATTAATAAGCAATTTAAAAAAGATTTATTGTTAATTATTATTTGTTCAACTTAAGAAAAGTTATAATTATTATGAATAATTATTAATAAATGATAATTACCAACCTATTTTGGGTTCATTTTAAGCGAGAGACATTTTTTAGAGTGTACTTCTGATGTTTTT
>NC_133364.1:15542115-15606536 GCF_049309525.1 Garra rufa | reverse complement strand
TTTATTTATTTTTATATAAAAAATTATAAAATAAAATAATAAAATTTTGTTAGCTTTAAGTCAGGATTTTGGAATTAAAATATGAAATAAAATAAAATAAAATAAAATAATAAAATAAAATTAGTTAGCTTCAAATCAGGGTGTTGCAATTTAATTAACTTATACTTGTGATGTGTTCCACAAAATAAAATAAAATTTAATTAAAAAATAATAAAGTTTTAGTTATAAGTCATATTAATTCCAGATTAAATTTTGATTCGCAATGCATTTACAATATGCAGTAAAAACAAAATATACAGTATCAACCTATCAGACCATTAGCTGCTTCACTGAAAATACTTTTTTTATACACTTCCAGGCTCTTGGGAAATATAGAGGAATCAAAGCCTCCTGTGAGGGCCTGTTTTTCGTTTCTCATTCTGGTAAATACTAGTCATTTGTTATCGACACACAGCTCAGTGGAATAGGGAGCACACAAATACTGAAATTACAGTTTAAGAAGTACAAAAGGTTACTGTGCAGCATTCTACTGTATACTTTCAAAAAATGAAACTGTATGAAACTGAATGTCAGACTAAAACATATTGAAGACAGAGCGTGAGTGCTCAGAATCTACTACAAAGCATTAATTATTTAAAAAGCAGCCGGGAATGTCCAGAAATGACTCAATGGTTTCTGAAAGCTGTGACTCGTAAGTCTGACTTCATTCCTGCCGCTTTTCCCCCCAACCACATGTGTGACTGTATCAGGGGGACGTTATGTTTTATTCAACACTGGTTGTAAAGAGCTCTCGAATGTCCCGCAATCTGTTGATCAGACTATATAATCTGCTTCAGTGCTGTCCTCTTGTATAAAATCTATACGCTTTTCCCATCAGCAATGAGAGACTGAGGGGGTGGGCTATGTGTTTTATAAAGGATCTCCTCTAAGAGAGGCCACAACACTGTAAACCAGGCCTATTTGTATTCTGTGGAAACACAGTGAGGGTGAAAGGTCTCTCAATGACCAGACATGATGACTCTAGAAAAATGACAGAGGTCACAGTCACGAGAGAAGTACTTCTAGTGTTCCAGCATGCACTGAATGTCAATTATTGGTGCTATAATTGTTCGTATTTAGAACTGAGTTACTTTAGATACTTTAACAATATGTAACCAAAATAGTACGAATTCAATTTTTTTTGTTATTCAATGGACGGATTTTTACAAATATTTAGTGTTCTATTTCAGAATACAGGAGGAAATCATTAATAACTTTTTTATATATATTATACATTTTAAAGTTTTGTTTTTAAGTCATTTAAAATGTTTGTAAAAAGTAACAATTCTGTTTTGATTTATAATTTGATTTATAATATGATTTTTTTTATTTACTACTTTATTTACATGCATTGTTCTGTGAAACCTCTTACAATTTATTTTAGAGAGTACAGAAGTTTTTATTTACTTATGTAAGATTTTAAAAATATTTTATTTATATACTATTTTTATAAGTATATAATATGTATATAAATATTATATGTATTGTTTAAATAAATAAGTAATAAAACAATTAAAAAACAATAATTAAAAATTATTTATTTACATATATATATATATATATATATATATAGAGAGAGAGAGAGAGAGAGAGAGAGAGAGAGAGAGAGAGAGAGAGAGAGAGAGAATACAGGAAAAATGATCAAGAATTAGTAAATAAATAAATAAACAAATAATTTCAAATAATGTAACATTTAAAAAAAAAAATAATTTAAAACAATAATTCAAAATCATTTTAAACACATTTACTATTGTTTTTGTTAATTAATTTGTAATGTTTTATACAATCGGTTTTCACAATTTCTTTTACAGAATACAGGAAAAAAGGATCAAAAACGAGTTTGTATTTATTTTTTTATTAAGATTTTAAAAATGTATTATATTAAGTACTGTTTTTTATCACACTTTATTTTAAATATTACATGTATTGCTTAAATAAAATAAATAAATAATTTAAAATAATTAACATTTAATATATACATATACAGTGTGTGTGTGTGTGTGTGTGTGTGTGTGTGTGTGTGTATATATATATATATATATATATATATATATATATATATATATATATATGTGTGTGTGACCCTGGACCACAAAACCAGTCTTAAGTCGCTGGGGTATATTTGTAGCAATAGCCAAAAATACATTGTATGGGTCAAAATTATTGATTTTTCTTTTATGTCAAAAATCATTAGGAAATTAAGTAAAGATCATGTTCCATAAAGATTTTTTGTAAAATTCCTACTGTAAACCTATCAAAATGTAATTTTTGATTAGTAATATGCATTGTTAAGAACTTAATTTGGAGAACTTTAAAGGTGATTTTCTCAGTATTTTGATTTTTTGCACCCTTAGATTTCAGATTTTCAAATAGATGTATCTCAGCCAAATATTATCCTATCCTAACAAACCATACATCAATAGAAAGCTTATTTATTGAGCTTTCATATGATGTATACATCTCAGTTTTGTAAAATTTAACCTTATGACTGGTTTTGTGGTCCAGGGTCACATATATACACACCATTGTATATATACACCATAGTATATATATACTATTGTTTTTGATAACATGTTTTATCAAATCAGTTCTTATTTATGCATTTTTTAAAATTAAGATCATTAATATGCTGGTAGTTCCACTTCAGTTTTTGTTTATAACATACCATACTTTATTTTTAAATATTACATGCATTTTTTAAATGAATGAGTGAATGAATTAAATTTTTAAACATGTTTACTATTTTATTTCTACTCCGCGTTCCATAAAATCCTTTTCACAGTTTATTTTAGCAAATACAAGAGGAAAGGAAGGGTTGGCACACTGCTCTCTCTGTTCCATCTGTTCGACGCTCAGATAAACTGTGGTCATCTGTCCACATGCTGTATGTGGGTGAACAGGAGCTTTTACAGTATGTGCAGATATCACTGCCATTACACTCTTTAAAATACTATGATGTAATACATGTCATGCCATTTAATACTTTTTTGCAGCAAAAACAGAATTTCCAGGAAACACATTAAGCTGTAGTCACAAAGCTTATAAAGATTAAAGCAATAGTTGACCAAACCGATTCAGAATAAAACACAAAAAAACATATTGACCACTTTTATCATGCCTGTGGTAGTCATTCACGGAAAATCTGATTATCACTGATGGACATTCAGATTTTAACTGGCATCAGGGTTCACAAATGATCAAAAAATACAAAAATCTGCCATCAACTATTCTTTTAGGTCAAACCAAAAGGGTTATAAAGAAGAGTCACAGTGAAAATATGTCACGGAGTGCGTCTCAGTTCACACAAACCAACCCCAAAAATGTTGACAGCATTATACGTCACATAAACAACTTCCCAGCAGCAGCATCATGCTCATGCACACACCACAGATCACTGTCTATTTCTATCTGTTCTTTCCTACTAAACACAGCTGAGCTCTGAAGCACCCCGTCTGGATGTCTGCTCTAACAGCGCCAGACGTTCACAGTAACGTCTAAGCGCAGCGGGGATCATCATTAGTGGAGAATCACATTTAATCTATTTATTTTAAGTTAAATCTTTAGAACACATAGTTTTCATCATAGTATCAGGGTCTGGTGCATGTATTCATCATGCCACTTCACTCCTTTTGAACCACTATCACTTGCATTCCTAGCAAGAATTCAAGTATTGCAAGGAAGGAGTGTGTGTTTTTAATCTTGACAGGAATTTGAAGGATTCTGGATAATCTCAATGGAAGTGACTAATTAAAATTTAATTCTGCCGATTCATCATTTTCCCTTGGAACCAGAGATGTTTTCCCTGAATTAAATCAGATTAGATTATATAAGGCTTTATTGATCCATTGGATTTTTCGCAGGAAGTGTCTCACTTGTTGCCTAACACTGCTGACCAGTTTGTGTCCTCAGAGGCTAAATCGAACACTTTGGATGACAGAGCAGCATATGCCGCTTCAACTGCAGAATCAGATTCAGCACATTTAATGATCAGCAAGTTTTTGTTTTTTTTCTATGATGTACATTGATTGTACTATGTGTTTTAGTGTACTTTACACTTTTGGCCACTACACTGCATCTCAATTACCTCTTTCGTTATCTATTTTGGATTTAGAGCCCTAAAATTAGAGTAAAAAAGGACAGTTTACACAGAAATGTTTTTCCAAACCAGACTGATTCAGTTAAAAATCTTTGAATGATTCATTCACCAATAATTCAGATCAAGAAACTCAATGATTTAGTTGCAACAGTGACAAAGCTATCATACCGTATTTTTGAGTCCTTTTGAAGCTTTTAAAGCACCAGCTTGCACCCTTATTAAAGGATAACAGTGATTCTTAGAAATGTTTCATTTTGTGTTCCACAAAAGAAAGCAAGCCAGGTTTGGAACAAGAGGACGACCACATTTTTATTTTTTTCACTTTCTTATTAAATCAGATCCATAGGCTAACTTGACCTTTGATTTGTCCTGCCATGCTATATCATAACAGGAGGGAAAAACAGGGCGAACAAACATGAAAAGATATCTTCATTTATATCTTCATATATCTTCATTTATATCTTCATTTATAATTTCTATATTTGTTTTACATTTGAAGACTTCGGATGCAAAAACCATTCTGTTCAAAAGTTTTCACCCCTGCTATAAATGCTTTGTGTTTCCTTTTGTAGCATCAGTGAGCATTCGAACCTTCAGTAATAGTTGCATATGAGTCCCTCAGTGTGGAAAGATGGATTTCAAAATCATACAGTCATTGTTGGAAAGGGTTCAAATGCACAAAAATGCTGGAAAACCAAAGAATTTGTGAGACCTGAAGGCTTTTCCAAAGAACAGCAGGCAGTTTTACTGTTAGGGACAAACAAGGGACTCATGACTATCGAAATACAGCTGTGGATCATTCAGGTAACAACACAGTATTAAGAATCAAGTTTATGTAAACTTTTGAACAGGTTCATTTTTATAAATTCAACTATTATTTCTCTTGTGGACTATATGTAAATATTTTTGCATCTTTTATGTGAAATATCTTATTCAGGTCAATGCTAAATAAAAATTAGCATGCATTTTGTATAATCCCTCTTATTTTGGTAAAATAATTAACATTTTGCAGATTCCACAAGGTGTATGTAAACGTTTGACCCTTAACTGTAAAAGGAACCTGATAAAAATAGCTAAATTAAAAGAAAAATCTCAGGTTTTTGCATCTGAAGTCTTCATTTGCTGTTTCATTTTTGCATTAAAATTAAAAAATATATATTTACTTTTAGCCTATGGACCTCAATCAAGTTTGATTGTTTGCTCTTCGTATTTAAAAGTTTGACCAACTCTGCTTTAATTGTCGTTCTTTACAAAATTCATTTTAATACAAAATAAAAGACCAAGAACTCAACTGCACTAGTAACTCAAACCATTTCCCAGCTTTTAACATGATAACAATCTGTCAGCACACATCAGCCAAAATAAGCTAATTTCTTTCGATTTCGAAGTGAAGAGGGATCTGCAAGCCATAAATCATAAAAACGTATCACTCATTCTTTTTCATCTTCTTTTTTTCTATGCCTCTACTCTGCTCCTCTCTGTGTCTGAAACAAAACTGCCACTGAATCACAATGAATGCATCAAAAAGTCAATGAAAATACAACAAAAGCGTACCTGTTTCGCCTATGAAAGAGAGGATCCTTCGTTTCCAAGCAGACGTCAGCAGCTCAAAATAGTGTGGATCCTGTAAAAAACAATCCCATCGTTAAAAGAGGAACTCTTACATGACAAAGCAAGTGACTGAAGTTGAGGAACACTGAAGGACATAATAAAGAACAAAAGGCATGCCAGTTCACAGATGCACCAAAAAGTGGGCACAATACAATAAAAAAACACAAAAAACAGGCAAAATGTGTTATTTCCAAACCCCAGTGGGATTTCTAAAATTACTGGCTCTGTGCAAACACAAAGCCATGCCATAGATCAGCAGAAAGAGTGACAGAGGGACCTGCTTTCAACGGCACCTCTACATCACACGTGCTGGTTCATGGTCGCGCATATATTAGTGTTCTCCCTCGAGACGCACGCATTCATTTCACATTAACAGAAACACGGCCGCTGACACAGCCCCCCCCCCCCCCCATATCTTTTGATGGGAGACGGGGCACAAAGACGCTGTGATGGAGAGCAGCGTCGCTTTACTGCATTGTTTTCTCAAATTCGAAGCAAACTGAGGAAACCTCCTGCCTCTAGTGAAGCTGTCACACACAGCTGCTGTCTCACAGAGACCAGAAAGAGGCAGACTGAGAGACAGAGAGAGAAAAAGAGGCAATAAAACAGCAACCAAAAATTCACACTAACTACCTCCCACCTCTCAGAGCTGACCTGAGGGGTTGTCATGGAGACGGGCCGCATGCCGGCACGATGGGGTGAGCGAGAGAAAGAGAGAGAGAGGGATGAAGGGGGTTCTGAGAGAATAAAATATGTGATGTTGAGAGACAGATCTTACAATATTGCAGCATTATCTGCATTGTCAAAAATCTATCCATTTATTTTTTTTATCCATTCATTCATCTATTCATCCATTTCTTTTTTCAAACATTCATTCATTGATCCATTCATCCAGCCATCCATTTCTATTTTTATCTAGCTGTATATTTCTATCCGTATATCCATCCATTTATCCATTCCTTTGTTATTCATCTAACTATCAATCCATTTCTTTTTTCATCCATTTATCGATGTATTTATTTCTTTTTCATCCATTTATCTATCTATTCATCCATCAATTTATTTATTATCCATCTATCCATTTATTTTGCATTAATCAATCCATTTATCTCTATCTATCCATCTTTCATCCATCCATAAATCTATTTATCCATTTTATTTATCTATCCATCCATCCATCCATCCGTTTATATTTTATCCATCCTTCTATTTCTATTTTCATGCATTTATCAATCCATCCATAAATTTCTTTTTTCATCCATCCATTTTATTTTTCATCCATTCAACCATTTATCCATCCATCCTTCTATTTCTTTTTCAACGATCCATCCATCCATTTCTATTTTCATCCATCCGTCTATTTCTATTATTATGCATTCATTAATCCATCCATCCATTTTATTTTTCCATCCATTTCTTTATTAACTATCCATCCATCCATTCATCTATTTATCCATCTATTGATATTTCCATCTATCCATTCATCAATTCATCAATCCATACATGGATTTTTTTCATCCATCCATTTTATTTTTTCATCCATTTATCCATCAATCCTTCTGTTTCTTTTCTATCCATCCATTTCTATTTTTATCCATCCGTCTGCTATTTTCATGCATTCATCAATCCATACATCCATTTAATTTTTCATCCATTCATCTGTCCATTTCTTTTTCAACTATCCATCCATCATCCATTTCTAATTTCATCCATTCATTTTATTTTTCATCCATTTCTTTTTAATTTATCCATCCATTCATCCTTCTATTCATTTCTTTATCCATCCATCCACCCAATCATTTATCTATTGATCTATTTCTTTTTTCATACATTTATCTGTTTCTTTTTCATCCATCCATCAATAAAAATATTTTCTTCTTTCATATATTTATCCATTTATCCATCCATCCATTCATCTATTGATCCATTTATTTTCCATCAATCCATCATCCATACATCTATCAATACATTTAAATTTCCTCTTTCATATTCATTCATCCATCCATTTCTTTTTCATTCATCCATCAATCCATCAATCCATCCATTTCTTTTTCATCCATCCATCAATCCATCCATTTATTTTTAATTTATCCATCCATTTATCCTCCCATCCTTTCCTTTTTCATCCATTTATCTATCCATTTCTTTTTCATCCATTCATAAATTCATCCATTTATATATTCATCCATTTATTTTTCATCCATTCATCCAACATCCATTTATCCATCCATCCATTTTTATCCATTGATCCATTTCTTTTTTCATACATTTATCCATCCATTTACCCACTTCCTTTTCATCTATTCATCAATAAATTTCTTATTCGTCTTTCATATAATCATCCACCCATTCATTTATTTTCCCTTAATCCATCCATTTTGTTTTTATTTATCCATCCATTTATTCTCCACTACTTTCCTTTTTTCATCCATTTCTTTTTCATCCATTCATATATTCATCCCTTTATCCATCCCTTCATCAATTGTTTTTCATCCATTAATAAATGTATTTTTCATCTATCCATTTATCCATCCATTCACTGATCCATCACCCATTTATCCATCTATCCATCCTTTTCTCTTTTCATCCATCCATCCATCTATATATTTATCTATCCATTCGTCCACACAATTTTTGTATACTGATCAGTAAATAAATACTATATCACCTACATCAACACACACATAAGTACATCTATACATCCATATACATATATAATTATACTTAAATACATTAAACACACCACAGAGAAAACATAAAAAGGTTTCTCCAATCATTAAAAATACATGCTCACACAAACCCTTAGGTTTTAGTTGTGCACCAACAGACATCCCATCAGCACACACCATGACTTCAGAATAAACAAATCAGCACACACAAAGACAAATCTGACTGGTTTTAACAGGAAAGGTGATACCAGGTGTGTACCGCGCAATGGACAAAATGCTGTTTGTTCTAAGGAAATTTAGTAGCACAAAACCCGAGTCAAAGAGGTGAAAGGAAATAGTTCACCCTGGAGGTGTAACTTTGACCCACAGGGTGTGAGAAACGCAAATGTTACCCTAATAAATGCCTGATAAAAACTCAAAATCAAATCACTGAGAACAAACCAAACAAAGAGTCACTCTGGGTTAAAAAAGAACATGTTATTTTAACAGCCAGAACACTATTACCTTAATACTGCAGTGAGTAAACAGCAGTCCTTTCCTGGTCACCGTGTGTATCAAGTGTGTATCTCGCTAACCATTCTCTGTGGCTCGTGTAGCATGTGTGTGGCCGGTGAGCGCTCTGACAGGCATCTGCCTCACACACACACATACACGGCCGCTCCACTCTCCCTGGCATCCACCCCCATGTGCCTGCCTCCTAACTCGGTGAGATTAACACACCCCTTTATCACCGTACAAAGGGGTTAACGCATTTCCTGGAGCAAACCGAAAGCATCCTTAGGGACTGAAGGATGGAGACGGTGAAAAATAAAGAAGCAGAGAAACAAAGACATATATAGTGCAGGTGAAGTGATATTAGTACATTTAAAAATCTATCAATACACATCAGGCTCATTTAGATCTGTTTGTCCTGTCAAGTGTTTGCTTGAATGTTTCCTTTAATGGAACAGCATCGCAGATGTGCTGAAGATCCCAATTAACCCCTAAGAGTGTGAAATGACTGTCAAATACACTTAACTGGCGAAAGCCTCAATCACTGACTGAAAGACTGAGTGCAGATTTAAGAACCAACAGAAACCTCAAGACAGTCATGAATCAGAATAGGCATCTGTCTCTGGTTTCAGATAAACACATTTAGACTTAATTGTTCTCTATGGTCTTCAATGAAAGTCATAATACAAAAGCAGAGCTCTATGACAACCAAAACATTTATCCTAATGTAGCCAGACGTGATTTTACATCCCTCTGAGTGCATAAAACAGCCTTCATTGTTGACATAATGACTCAAATAATGGTCATTTTAAAGGTTCAGAGCATCTGTTTACATGAAGTCAACATGTATTCTCATTTGCAACCCATATTGCTTCCGTAATATGCTTATTTACAAGCAACACACATATTCAAAGATAAAAACTGTAAGACAGAACTTAATTATACCCGTCATGATGACAATGATTAAATGGCTATTAGATGGTTGACTATATTAAATAAAAGTAAAGCTAAGTTTTGATTAAATAACTTTAGAATAAATTTAGAATAATTTGTGACTAAATTATGCACAATATATATTGTTGTGCACAATATTTCAAAGAACAATTTTCAATTTTCAAATGTCAATTTGTATTTAAATTTGATATTAAATTATAACTTAACATCATTTACATTGCAGCACTGCTTAATTTCATGTGTTTTTCTTTTTACCTTATTCATCCTGCTAGTTTCAGAACAATAAAATTAAAAATAGTACCATATTCTGTGGTTAGCAAATAAAGACATAATATGACACTGGACCACAAAACCAGTCATAAGGGTCTGAAAAAATCTAAAAAAATCTAATTTTTTAGATTTATGCATCTATAGATAAATAAGCTTTCCATTGATGTATAGTTTGTTATGATCAGACAACAATTTGAAAATCTAGAATCTAAGGGTGTAAATTTTATCAAAATTAAATGGTGTATATCAGAGCGCTGCCTTTGTACATTTGACTGAACAATTTGAAAATCTAGAATCTAAGGGTGTAAATTTTATCAAAATTGAATGGTGTATATCAGAGCGCTGCCTTTGTACATTTGACTGAACAATTTGAAAATCTAGAATCTAAGGGTGTAAATTTTATCAAAATTGAATGGTGTATATCAGAGCACTGCCTTTGTACATTTGACTGAACAATTTGAAAATCTAGAATCTAAGGGTGTAAATTTTATCAAAATTGAATGGTGTATATCAGAGCGCTGCCTTTGTACATTTGACTGAACAATTTGAAAATCTAGAATCTAAGGGTGTAAATTTTATCAAAATTGAATGGTGTATATCAGAGCACTGCCTTTGTACATTTGACTGAACAATTTGAAAATCTAGAATCTAAGGGTGTAAATTTTATCAAAATTGAATGGTGTATATCAGAGCGCTGCCTTTGTACATTTGACTGAACAATTTGAAAATCTAGAATCTAAGGGTGTAAATTTGATCAAAATTGAATGGTGTATATCAGAGCGCTGCCTTTGTACATTTGACTGAACAATTTGAAAATCTAGAATCTAAGGGTGTAAATTTTATCAAAATTGAATGGTGTATATCAGAGCACTGCCTTTGTACATTTGACTGAACAATTTGAAAATCTAGAATCTAAGGGTGTAAATTTGATCAAAATTGAATGGTGTATATCAGAGCGCTGCCTTTGTACATTTGACTGAACAATTTGAAAATCTAGAATCTAAGGGTGTAAATTTGATCAAAATTGAATGGTGTATATCAGAGCGCTGCCTTTGTACATTTGACTGAACAATTTGAAAATCTAGAATCTAAGGGTGTAAATTTTATCAAAATTGAATGGTGTATATCAGAGCGCTGCCTTTGTACATTTGACTGAACAATTTGAAAATCTAGAATCTAAGGGTGCAAAAAAAAAAATATTGAGAAAATCACCTTAGCAATGCATATTACTAATCAAAAAATAAGTTGTGATATATTTACGGTAGGAAATTTACAAATTATCTTTATGAAACATGATCTTTAGTTAATATCCTAATTATTTTGGCATTAAAGAAAAATATATAATTTTGACTCATACAATGTATTGTTGGCTATTGCTACAAATATACCTGTGCTACTTAAGACTGGTTTGTGTTTTTTTACTCAAAAAACATAATTTCCTTACGACTGAAGAAAGAAAGATATGAACATCTTGGATGACAAGGGGGTGAGTACATTATCTGTAAATTTTTGTTTTGAAAGTGAACTACTCCTTTAACAGATGAAAGGATAATACGACAAAGATATTGCTTTCCTCAGCAGACATTCAAACTAATGTTTTATTGTGAATATGAGATTGACCTAAAGAATGAATGCAGGTAATCTAGAATCTAAGGGTGCAAAAAATCTAAATATTGAGAAAATCACCTTTGAGAAGTTCTTAGCAATGCATATTACTAATCAAAAAATAAGTTTTGATATATTTACGGAAGGAAATTTACAAATTATCTTCATGGAACATGATCTTTACTTAATATCTTAATGAATTTTGGCATTAAAGAAAAATTTATAATTTTGACAATGTATTGTTGGCTATTGCTACGAATATACCCATGCTACTTAAGACTGGTTTTGTGGTCTAGGGTCACAAATGTCTATGAGAAAAATTAAACAATGCCATTATTAACCTCTTATCATCAATAAACGGATATCTTAATGAAGGCATAATAAAAAAAAACATTTTATAAAATGGTGACAAATGTAATATAATTTAAAAACAAATTAATCAGAATAAACAATTCTGGCGCCACATAATATAGTTCTAATAGGCTGACAGCGGTTGCCAAGCAACGTAGCAACTCAGTTCATTATTGCAGACATGAACTGATATGCGGTCACAAGTGTGTGTGTGTGTGTGTGTGTGTGTGTGTGAGCACAGTTAATACAATCAGACTGCACTGTAGCTATAGTAAAAAGTGATCTTTAAACTGGATATTGAAATATTGTATGTGATATATACCAGTTTGTACATTCTTGTGCCTCCCTGTATTGTATTTTTCTGCGACCATGAACAGATATATCTCAGTAACCTAAAAGTAATACCCGTATCCAATAACCCAAGGGCTCATTTTGCCTTACTGTGGCTTTTCGAGTATCATATGAGTGAGGATATGTAGATACAGTCAAGAGTATATATGAATAGAGAGAAAAGCACTGATTACTTTCCCCAGCTCTCAGCTTTAATTTACCCTGTCTGAGTGTTAACATCCGTCAGACTGGGGTCCCTCACACACACACACACACACACACACACACACACACACACACACACACACACACACAAACGGCCGAATAGACTGAGCGCTGGAGAGCTGCACAAAAGGGCATGGAGAGGCCTTTTCACACAGCAGATTTAGCACACACCAGCTGGGCTTTCAGCACAGAGACGAGTCGCCACTGAACTCTCTGTCATTTCCACTTCAGCTCTGAGTTACACAGTTATCCATACTAGCGGACAATACGCAGACATAATTCCCACCAGACTTCCAACAGCAATAGAAAGGAAACAAAAGACCTGCTTTTCAAGTTCATAATCCACTTGATCTTGTGTAGGATCACATATGTGACCCTGGACCACAAAACCAGTCAAAGGAACACATTTTTGAGAGAATTGATCTGGAATCTGATGGAGCAAAAAAATCTAAATATGGAGAAAATCGCCTTTAAAGCTGACCAAATGAAGTTCTTAGCAATGCATATAATCAAAAATTAAGTTTTGATGTATTTATGGTAGGAAATGTACAAAATATCTTCATGGAACATGATGTTTACTTAATATCCTATTGATTTTTGGTGATAATTTTGACCCATACAAATATAACAGTATATAAAAATATTTTAATAATAATACATTTTATATTTTAGTATTGAGTTGTATTGGCATAATGAGCAAGACAGGGGAACAAAAGAGAAAGCAAAAGGAAGTGAACTGGAACTGTTGGCATGATGCCCCCTGGGGAGGCCACACATTGCAATAAGACACTGTTATTTGATTTTTATGTTAATGATGTGGTTTGAGCAAAGGCCACATGCCAAGAGAGAGATGGAATGGCTGTAGGGTTCCACACATGACCGTATACAAAAAAAAAAAATTACATTTTAAAGTTATAATAATTTCTGACGCACTAGGATCACTAAACTGAAATAACAAAGACTTACAATTATGTACAAAATGCAGTAAAAACTAAAATCAACCATTAAAAATACATATTTAAAATTTACAACAGTTCTTTCTGGTCCTCGAATCTGATTGGCTGAGTGCAATTGTTTCACTGTTTGTATCACTCCGCTTGCGAAGTCACAAGGAATGTTATGGTGGACCCCTAAATCTGCCATAATTTTAGAAATAATACCGTTTTTGTGTCACAGAATGTAGTTTTAAGAGTCTTTAGGTGAAATTGTACTTATTATACTTATTATTTCTTAGTATTTTAAACATGCAGTTTGTTAATAAAGATAACTAACGTCTATTTGAAAAATTGCTTTGACATTTTCAGAGATGTGAGCTCCAGGGCGTCCAGCACTCGTGAACCCACCGAGAGCAGCATTACCTCAGCCAGATCTTCTGGAATCTTCTGGATAAACTTGAGATATAATTCATTTTGGGTAAATCTGATGGGCAGTTGTTGGTCTCATTAATCTATTATCTGTTCCAGAGCAAATAGTTTCAGCTGAGAGCAAAATCCCATGATATTTTATGTAAACGTAATGGTGTATATCAAAGCGCTGCCTTTGTACATTTGACTGAATTGCCAAGCAACATTTATGATGGCTTTTATAGTTTATTAAATATTATTATCTAATAAATTACATTTTATATAAATAACAGTAGTATTTAATAATAGTATTTAGTATTGGGAAACAGTGTGTGTTCGTTCGATTTTAGTTACATTGTTCCACCATTAGATTCACTGTTTTCATGAGTGAGCCAGCAGTAAAGACTTTTATATTGAAAGAGACAGAAATGGTGTTGTAAACAAGGAAGTTATTTTTACTTTCTACAACACATTGTAAGACGCAGCCAACAAATGCACTGAGCAGCGCTGTCATCGGAAATCACCCTTAACAGATGAAAGGATAGTACAACAAAGATATCGCTTTCTTCAGCAGACATTCAAACTAATGTTTTATTGTGAATATAAGATTGACCTGAAGAATGAATGCAGGTAATCACACTCGCTCAATCCATCTCTATCTCATAATACTCTCTCTATTTCAATAATAGTAGTATTTAATAATAGTATTTAATATTGGGAAACAGTGTGTGTTCATGATGGTGATTTTAGTTACATTGTTCTGCCATTAAATGCCGACAAGACACTGTTTTTACAAGTGAGTCAGCAGTAAAGACTTTTATATTGAAAGAGACAGAAATGGGGTTGTAAACAAGGAAGTTATTTTTACTTTCTACAACACATTGTAAGACGCAGCCAACAAATGCACTAAGCAGCGCTGTCATCGGAAATCACCCTTAACAGATGAAAGGATAGTACAACAAAGATATCGCTTTCTTCAGCAGACATTCAAACTAATGTTTTATTGTGAATATAAGATTGACCTGAAGAATGAATGCAGGTAATCACACTCGCTCAATCCATCTCTATCTCATAATACTCTCTCTATTTCAATAATAGTAGTATTTAATAATAGTATTTAATATTGGGAAACAGTGTGTGTTCATGATGATGATTTTAGTTACATTGTTCTGCCATTAAATGCCGACAAGACACTGTTTTTACAAGTGAGTCAGCAGTAAAGACTTTTATACTGAAAGAGACTGAAATGGGGTTGTAAACAAGGAAGTTATTTTTACTTTCAACAACACATTGTAAGACGCAGCTAACAAATGCACTAAGCAGTGCTGTCATCGGAAATCACCCTTAACAGATGAAAGGATAGTACAACAAAGATATCGCTTTCCTCAGCGCACATTTAAACTAATGTTTTATTGTGAATATGAGATTGAGCTGAAGAATGAATGCAGGTAATCACACTCGTTCAGTCCATCTCTATCCCATAATACTCTACATAATACATCAAGCTTTAAAAACAGTAATACAATAAGCTTTCAAAGAAGCAGCTCAGCGTGTTCTAAAGTGACGTTTTTGAATTAGTAATTAAGCCTTTGGCTCAGCTATTAAACTGTCAAACTGAGATCTGAATCCATGGCGGAAGAAAGTAGTTTGTACAAAAGAGGTTTTTAGAAACACTCTTTGTTGTTTTTTATGTATTTACACACTTGTGCCGTCAAACTGTTGTATAAACGCAATATAGCCGTGCAATATGGCTGTATATTGGCATGCTGTGATTACTTACGGCCGAATATACAGCCATATCGCACGCAACTCATGCGATATTGCTCATATATTAATATTTAATATATTTAAACATTTTGGGACATCAATTTTGAAAAGGTTTTTCTTTTTCAAGCCAGATTTCTTCCGTTTCAACTGCTTATTTAGACGCACCGTGTATGAAAGCTCTCACAACTCATTTTACCCGCTGATGACTTATGTGCCTTTCATTTTATTGATCTGCCTGTTTATATAAAGGCCACAGTTCTCAAAAACAGTCAATAAAGCAGCATTCAGCCCTCTCCGATAAGGTCAGCATATATTGGCCATATTTTCCACACAAAGCGCTCATTACCACACTGATTCTTATTCGTTCTGTAATCAACGTTACTCTTGGGTTTATAAAGCAGCCATGGCAGAAATCAACTCTTATCTCATAAACGCCACATAATTCAGTCTCTCTTTCAAGCTCCCGATCACACAACATCATCACTATGGAGACTCACTGTGGCAACGAGGCCCGGCGATGGTGGGGCCATCCCGGCGACCCCGACCTGCCAGACATTAAGCCGGCACTCCGGAGAGAAACTAATCTTGTGTAACATACAATGAGCGAGCACGGAAAGAACAAACCAAAGCAAAGAAGCAGACACAGAGGGAGAGTCGGCCGAGAGAAAGCTAATGAGAAACGTATTCTTTAAAATAAAACACGACAAGCTGGTGGTAATAAAAAAAAGAGAGCGGGGAAACTGTGGAACTACAAGGCCGTATTTCACTCTGAGGGGAGCTATACGTCTGATGGATGAGAGAGGAGAGGGTAAGGAAAGGCTTCTGTGATGGCTATTATTAGCCTCACTATAGAGGGAACAGATTTCTCCTTAAGCCAGTAACTCAGATGATTGAGAAATCTTCTCAGATTGACTCCCTGAGGCTCGTGAATCACAACGGACACACTCGCCCTGCGGACAGCAGACCGAACAGCAGCAAAGTCAAGAAAGAAAGTGTCAGCTTAGAGGGAAATATGAATATATCTCTATTCACTGAGCATCCAATGTGACATTTTTGCTTTGAAAAATACTTGAAATGCTTGAAAAATACATTAAAATAAAATAAATATATATAAATAATAAGTTTATATTTGATCTCTGCCTCTTTTAGATGCAAAGACAATATAAATAAATGTTTTATTTTGTTAAAAATATAAAATAACCAAAAGTTTGTACTTAAATGTTGCCCCTTTCAGAACAGAAACGAATTATAATAAAATAACACAAAAAACGAATTTATTTCATTATGTTGTATTTGACCACTGTCTCTTTCACAATATATTATAACATATCACAATAAAATATAAATGATAAATATAAATAAATAATTTTATTTTATAAATAAAATAAAATAAAATTAAATTAAATAAAGAACTGCATTTTATATTTAACCGCTGTCCCTTTCTGAAAACATAATAAAATAATAAAACAATATATATAATATAAGAATATAAGAATATATTAAAACATATTATAATAAAATAATAGAAATAAATTATTTTATTTTATAATTAAAAAAACGGAATATAATAAAATAAAGCAATGCATTTTTTATTTCACCACTATCCCTTTTCGAATACATAATAAAATAATAAAACAACAAGAATAATTACATTCTCTTAATAAAAAATAAAATAAAATAAAATAAAACAACAATAAAGCACTACATTTTATATTGACCACTGTCCCTTTCAGAATAGATTACAGCATTTTATAATAAAATAATATAAATCAATTATTTAATAAAATAATATAAATAAATAATTCTATTTTATAAATAAAAAAACTGAATAAAATAAAATAAAGCACTGCATTTTTTATTTCACCACTATCCCTTTTCGAATGCATAATAAAATAATAAAACAATATAAATAATTACATTCTCTTAATAAAATAAAACAACTAAATAAAATAAAGCACTTAATTTTATATTTGACCACTTTCCCGTTTTGAATACATAATAAAATAATAAAACAATAAAATAAAATAAAATAAAATAAAATAAAATAAAATAAAATAAAATAAAATAAAATAAAATAAAATAAAATAAAATAAAATAAAATTAAATTAAATTAAATTAAATTAAAAAATAAAATTAAGTTGTGAACCCATTTTCGGATATATGAGCCCTTATTTACACGTCAGTTTGGTGCATTTTTTTGTGATGCTTTTTACTGGTAAATAAATAAAACAGTGCCCATCTTGATATCCAAACTGAACTCCTTAACACTCCATAACATCTCAAAGAGCTATATTAAAAAGAATGGCATCCAGAAAGCATCACATTCTAATTGTTGTGGACAAACACCTAACAAACAAGAGGATTTAGATACATTCAATTACATCTAAACATTGCAAAAACAATGTTATTTAACACTCATCAAGAAACATCCCAGAGATGTATTGCAGAAAAGACTTTCAGAGATGTATTGCAAAAAAAAAAAAAACACTTTCAAAATTTGCCTACATTTTCCTGATGAAATCACGCACACAGAAATCCAATTCACAATATCCACACTTGATTTCAAATTGCTGCGGCACAAAACGGATCTTACACATTCCTATCCATCATGAAATGCACACTGCTACCTGCCAGATAATTGAATAAAATGACAATGATCCAGAAAAAATGAGTTAAAACAGCATGTGCTGAGCAGAGAAACACATACTATCATCTTAGAAGGTCACAGCATAGGCTCTATTAAAATAAACACCTCCATATCCAGGAGGTTTACTTACAATATGAAAGAGTCAACTGTATCTGGCCTCTACCTGACAAAATGACAAAAGCGATCGTCCACAACAGAGCAGCATATTAGAGCCCAATTTGGCCTTATTTGTAAGCAGTCAGGCTTGAGCAGGCAGCAATGTCATTTCCGTGTGCACATCCAGAACGCCCGCCTCTGGCAGCGACAGACACTCTGAACGCACATGCAAAATGAATCTGACTCTTGATTTCCATTATACAAAGTGGTATAACTAAACCACGAGCGACCTGCATTCAAATGCACGTTCGTCATGTGGACAGTGTCATAAATCAAAAGCGGTGCAGTGCATTGTGGAGCAGCCCTGACATGCCTTCACATCGATTTCATGGACACAGATGCATGAACCAGATAAACTGATGCAATTGTCCTTTTCAACATGTTATTAATAGTGATATGAATACTGAATTGTCTTCTACACTACCAGTCAAAAGTTTTTGAACAGTAAGATTTTTAATGTTTTTTTTTAGAAGTCTCTTCTGCTCACAAAACCTGCATTTATTTGATCTAAAGTACAGCAAAAACAGTAAAATTCTGAAATATTTTTACGATTTAAAATAACTGCTTTCTATTTGAATATATTTTAAAATGTAATTTATTCCTGTGATCAAAGCTACATTTTCAGCATCATTACTCCAGTCTTCAGTGTCACATGATCCTTCAGAAATCATTCTAATATGCTGATTTTTTTCTTTAAAAAAGCTAAGGACATTTTTTTAGGATTCTGAATAGAATGAATAGAAAGATTCAAAGATCAGCATTTATCTGAAATAAAATGCTCTTGTAACATTATACACTATACTACTCAAAAGCTTGGAGTCAGTATAATTTGTTTTCATTTTTTTGAAAAAGAAATTATAGAAATGAATACTTATTTAACAAGGATACTTTCAAAAGTGATGATTAAGACATTTATAAAGTTAAAAAAGATTTCTATTTCAGATAAATGCTGTTCTTCTGAACTTTCTCTTCATCAAAGACACCTGAAAAAATTATACTCAGATGTTTTTATCATAATAATAATAATAATAATAATAATAATAACAATTAAATGTTTAAATGTTTCTTGAGCAGCAAATCAGAATATTAGAATGATTTCTGAAGGATCATGTGAACGGAGTAATGATGCTAAAAATTCAGCTTTGAAATCACAGGAATAAATTATATTTTAAAATATATTCAAACAGAAAAATATATTTTAAATAGTAAAAATATTTCAAATTTTACTGTTTTTGTTTGGCTTGGTAAACAGAAGAGACTTCTTTAAAAAACATTTAAAAACATAGGTAACACATAGGTGTTTTAACATAGGTTAAAAAAATAACTTTTGAAATTTTAATTTTTAACTTGACATACATTTTAAAACAGCAATTTGGTGTAAGAAACCTTTATAATAAAAAAAGGCAAACAAAATTGATAGATCCCTAACTTTTCACCTCTCCATACTCAAGAACACATATAAAAAACAAATCATTTCAACTTTTTTTTTTTACGACAACTTCAATGTTACATGTCACAAATGCAACTTTATTTCTCATATCAACTGCATATAAATATCAAAAGTTCCATTTTCCACTTCAATTCTTATAATATTGTCATAATTGTGGCTTCGTATCTCACTTAAAAGTATTTCTTACTTTCTGAAACATGATATATGACTATGATAAATAAAACAGACTGAAAAAAATACTGAAAATTAGATACAAAAGTCTAGAAATGAATGGACTTACCCTCTTTAGGGACAGAAATTACATCAAATTACAGCTTCCCCATATTTCAACAAAGTCATGAACTTGTCTTTGTAAAAAAAAAAAAAAAAACGGATAGAAAGCAAGAAAGCTAAATAAACAAACAATCGAGTGTTGACTTTTGCGCTGATGGTCTAGAGCCCTTGAAGGTCGTATGCATAACAGATTACAGGCTTGGCATGTGAAGTAGGAAGTGAAGTACTATTCAAACTGAGAGCAAAAACCAAGCCAAAGACTCAATTCAGGAACTTTAGAGCTTTAGGATGTTAACTAGCTGCCTGTTCTAGCACATACAGTATTGTACCGGACTAATGAATTAAAAACAATATGCTGCTGCCAGACTAAATTAGTAGTCTAAACTGTATTAAATTATTCAGTGTTTATGCCATTGGCATTAAACTGCTGTATTATCATCCAGAGTCACCTACATGCCCAGAGGTCTTTTTTTTAATCACTCTTTCCCTTTGCCATAATTTCATAATTTGAGTTTTGTTAAAGCGATAGTGCACTCAAAAATGAAAATTCTGTCATTAAGTGCTCACTCTCATGTCGTTCATCTTCAAAACACAAATTACGATATTTTTGATGAAATCCTTCAATAAACAGCAACACAATGTATGACAACATTTTGAAAGGACCCATAAACATTTGCATGCTTCAAAAGATGCTTGCAAACATATTTTAACCCATACTGTCATGACATAAATACACAAGCCAAGGAGTTTTGTTACAGTCTGGAGTCGAGTGAAAAAGTTTTTATACTGTCATACTGTACGTAGGAGGGCCCACATGCCTGAATGTTTTCAATATTTATACCTCATAAATCATATGTCAGGAGTGACACTGTTATTCAATATAACTGTACTGCATTGATCGCCCACACAGCGGTGAGTTTGGTCAATTAAAGTCTCTCTTTCTCTCAGCAGGTCTCCAGTCTTTCACCGCTCTATTCAGTCGTTCATTCTGTTCATCGCAGTCAGACTGAACTCCCGCCAGACCCTGTCAATCTGGATTCAGTGGAAAGAACTGGGAGCTCATAAAACACAATCTACACAAGGAACTGCCATTATTTATAGACTATAAAGTGCATTTAATTTGGGGATATAAAATAAAAAGTAGTTCACTTTAGTTTACAGATTTTTTTCTAAACAGTGTTTTTTTTTTTTTTTTTTTTTTTGTTTTGGAACAATAAATTGCTCTGTCTAAATATTTAAATGTCATTAGTTATTTAAATTACTAGAATTTTTTTTTTCTGGAACAATAAATTGCTCTGCCTAAATATGGAAAATTCAATCATAAAATTCAAGTCTATTTTTCTCTTTATTTTTATTTTATTTTATTTTATTTTATTTTATTTATTTTTGGAACCAATAAACTGCTCTGCCTAAATATTTAAATGAATTGTTTTGTTTTGTTTTGTTTTGTTTTGTTTTACCAATAAATTGCTGTGCCTAAATATTTAAATGAATTGTTTTGTTTTGTTTTGTTTTGTTTTGTTTTACCAATAAATTGCTGTGCCTAAATATTTAAATGAATTGTTTTGTTTTGTTTTGTTTTGTTTTGTTTTACCAATAAATTGCTGTGCCTAAATATTTAAATGAATTGTTTTGTTTTGTTTTGTTTTGTTTTACCAATAAATTGCTGTGCCTAAATATTTAAATGAATTGTTTTGTTTTGTTTTACTAATAAATTGCTGTGCCTAAATATTTAAATGAATTGTTTTGTTTTGTTTTACCAATAAATTGCTGTGCCTAAATATTTAAATGAATTGTTTTGTTTTGTTTTGTTTTGTTTTGTTTTACCAATAAATTGCTGTGCCTAAATATTTAAATGAATTGTTTTGTTTTGTTTTACCAATAAATTGCTGTGCCTAAATATTTAAATGAATTGTTTTGTTTTGTTTTGTTTTGTTTTGTTTTACCAATAAATTGCTGTGCCTAAATATTTAAATGAATTGTTTTGTTTTGTTTTGTTTTGTTTTACCAATAAATTGCTGTGCCTAAATATTTAAATGAATTGTTTTGTTTTGTTTTACTAATAAATTGCTGTGCCTAAATATTTAAATGAATTGTTTTGTTTTGTTTTGTTTTACTAATAAATTGCTGTGCCTAAATATTTAAATGAATTGTTTTGTTTTGTTTTGTTTTACTAATAAATTGCTGTGCCTAAATATTTAAATGAATTGTTTTGTTTTGTTTTGTTTTGTTTTGTTTTGTTTTACTAATAAATTGCTGTGCCTAAATATTTAAATGTCAGTTTCGTCAATTCAAGTCTCTGTCTCTCTTTATTTTTATTTTATTTTATTTTATTTTATTTATTTATTTTCGGTACAATAAATTGCTCTGCCTAAATATTTAAATGTCATTAACTATTTAAAATATTTAAATCATTGTTTTGTTTTATTTTATTTTATTTCATTTCAGTTGTTTCTTTTTTAGGAACCAATAAATAGTTTTGACTACAAATCTAAATATCATTTAATAATTGAAATATTCAAATCATTTTAAATAATTACTTTTTATTTTATTGCATATTATTTTATTCTTTAAGGTCTAAGCAAGCATAACTGATACATACCCCTAACTGGAAATCTTACTTCAACATTGTAAAAGTAAAGATAAAGAGGCACATGACTCTAGTAGCATATTTTTAAAAATTAGTGCTAAAAATATTGTGTTTTCCCTAAACTAGTATTATTTTAAGAGCTAAAGAGGAATAGAGTGACAGTGAGAAAGAAAAGAATCAGTTTAAGGTGTCTGTAGCAGCTACAGAGCTTGTGAATGTACATGTGAATGAGGACAGACAGAAGAAAATCTGCATAATGGCTCACATGAGCAGAAATAATGAAAAAAACTATTAATATCCAATACTAAATCCTCAAAAAACAAGACT
Source organism: Garra rufa (assembly GCF_049309525.1). Lineage (NCBI taxonomy): Eukaryota > Metazoa > Chordata > Actinopteri > Cypriniformes > Cyprinidae > Garra > Garra rufa. Next base: position 15,583,341 of record NC_133364.1, on the reverse strand, counting down.
GTATCTGACACATGGTGCCAGTAATTTAAACTACTTGCCTTAGTCATTGTTGGTGGTTTGGTTTTCTCCAATGAAAGTGGGGCAAAACTGGTAAATATAAAAGAATGTTATTGAATGCTTGTTTTTATAATATGCAAATCATTCTTTTGCTCGCACAGACTTCAAAACCTGGTATTGCACCACTGAAGAAGCCAAATTTAATCTAACCATTTCCTGAACCTCTAATATCAGTGCACTTACATAACTGACAGAAAATAATCGACTCTTGTATGTGATATAACTCATGTGAATGACTCTGATATGAAGCTCAAAACATCATTAAAGTCTACAGAAGTCTGTCTGGGAGTTTGAGGTCTTTAAAGGAGGAACTTGGATTATTTTAGGCCTCCATTGTGATTCACAGACATGCTACAGACAGAAACCAGCTGCCAAGGCTTTTTGGAAAACTTTAAAAGGCCAAAAACATGCTTGTGACTCACATTAGATCGCATTAAGCCCTCATCAAAGCACACAGGAGTGTTTGGAGTCTGTTTGCAACAAGAGAGGATACAGGGTTCATGAAAGAGGCCAGGAGGACAAGAACAGAAACCTGTCTCACGGGAGCGAAATTTCACAGGGCATGTGGGCGCCATGACCTCTGAGTTATTTACACCGAGTCATAAAGTCAACACACATCTCTCTAAAGCAGCGAGCAGGCCACAGACCACAGCTCTCAAATACCCATAAATCAGCAGGGTTAAAGCACAATGCTTCGACGCCAATTTAAATATTTCACATTTCTCCGTGGTTAGGTTGGTCGGACGTTAGACGACTTGCAACTAAACGCACGTTCTTGAGATGACACTGATATGTTGATGCAAAACACAAAGAAGCAGTGTCTGAAATGGTTCGTTACTTTTTATGATGTTTGATTAAACAAGGTTCAGGAGGAGCACGATCAGATAATCAACCCATTCGGCACAGGTGCAACCTGTTTAACCAATCATTCAATCAGCGCATCCTCTATATATTACCAGCCGTCTTACCTCCATCCAGCGATAGTTTCTTGGCATCCCTCCTCCACCCCTACTCCCCACTTCTAATCTGTTTCGATCCTACACTAGCAGGGGGAGTTCTCTGGTTCCGGCCTGTATTCCGGCCCGGAACCCTTCCCCAGGACAGCACGCCAAAATATGCTTAATACTCGCTCAAGCAGATTAGATGTAAGGGCGAACTCGTGAAACGGAAGTTGATAATACGGCAACCACCCCTTAAAAATATTTACATTTATATTAAATGTAGCATTACTACAAGTCAAAGTTTGGAATAATTAAGATTTATTTTATATATTTTTCAAAGATGTCTTTAATACTCACCAACTAAGGCTGCATTGTTTTGTTTTTTTGTGAAAAACAATGAAAATTGTAATATTCTGAAATATCATAATTTATAATAACTATATATTATAAATTATATTAAAATATAATTAATTCCTATGATTGTCAAAGCTGAATTTCCAGGAGTCTTCAGTGACACATGATCTTTCACAAATTATTATAATATGCTGAAATGATTTTTATTCTTAATTAAACATTACAGAATTCTAAAACATTAAATTTATAAATATATGAAAAATAAATATCAACACCGAAGTTAAAAAATAAAAAATACACTATACTATAATATACTAGAAATTTCACTTTTTTTATACATTATGTATATATATATATATATTTTTTTTTAGCATATATAATTTTTTTAAATATATATTATTTTTTCACATTTTTTAATTGTGATTTTATATATATATATATATATATATATATATATATATATATATATATATATATATATATATATATATATATATTGTGCATATATAATTTATAAATATATATATATATTATAATATTTTTTATATATTATATTTCACATTTTTCTAAAAAAGTTGTGATTAATATATATATATATATATATATATATATATATATAAATGATAAAAATTTAAATTATATATGCGCAATATATATTTTTTGTATTACATACATATATATATAAATATATATAGTGCATATAGAATTTATATATATATATATTATTTTTTTCACAAGGTCTATGCGGATTTCCTAATGATTACTGCCATAAAACCAAATAATTACATCTGCCTTGAACTGTTATGAAGAATTATATTAATGAGACGTAAACAATTTAATTGCCAAGTGGTACAGACACTGAGACCCGTGGGAAAATAAAAGTAGGTGCTCATAAATGATCATTTTCTTCTTTGGCATGAGTGAGAGAGAGTGCACAATGACTGAAACCGCAGTACATAAAATACACTTCATAATAAATGGACCTGAAAACTATCACAGGACTAAATGACCTACAATTCAATAGTTGTTTCCAATAACCATGTTATGTAAGGAGACACTCTTGTGGTGCAGAAGAGGACAGGGCACTAACCTCATCCAGAGAAAACAGCCAGCTTCTGCTTTCAATCAGTAAATTAGCAGATGACAGTGTCAGGGCTTCCGTTCACAGCCAGACACAGAGAATAGAGCCTTATCCAATCACAAAACTAAAAGAGCAGCGCATTGTGGGGCAGAAAGCACATTAGTTCTTATGATATAAGTAGGGCAGTTGTTACTCAACTTGTTGTTCAATTCATCTGCTTGCAATTTTCTAGCAATTCATAACTTTAAAGAATAATTTCTAAGCAGATATGGCTTTTTACCCCTTAATGCACTTGGGCTGAACTGACATATCAGTTTCCATAATGGTTAAACATAAAAGATAACATTCCTTTCCCATAAACAGTCCTGGACTTGAACTCTATACCTCAAAAGCAGAACATTTCCTCCTCTGCAAGGGTTTTTATTTGTGGTTAGGGCTGAAGAGAGAGGGTTGAAAGCGAACTAACAAAACTAAAATTAAGTTGAACAAGAGATGTACAGTATCATCTTAACCTTAGAGAAATAAAACATAGTATTGCCTACATAAAAATACAAGCCAAATGTAAACATTCATCCAATGCATTTCGCAGTTCTGCACTTTTTCTCAGCTTATATGTTATAAATCAAGTCAGATAGAGCTGAAAAAGCTGATATTTTAATCAGCAGCACAACATACAGTACTCCATATAGGAGGCAAAAGCATGCCACTTATTTCTTGAAGTTTTCATCACCCAAATTACTGTGCTTTATAATGTAATTCAATTAGAAGCATGCAGCTTGTGCATTGACTAAAATGGCACACATTTATCATACAGAACATGAAATAAATCACTTCTAGTAAGAGGAACGAGTCACTATATAAACAGTCCTCCATGTATTATTGCTGATCTGAGCTTTTTTAGCTAAACCAACAACTCTGAAGGAGAAAAATCTGTTATGGACCATCAAAATCCAATAATCATGCCTTCTAGAGAACATATTTATTAAATAGTATTCATGCTTTGATATGGTCCCATCAATTAGTTGTTAAATTGCCATATCCATATCAACAAACTGTAAAAAATACATTTTAGTAAGTAGTAAATAAAAGATTATTAGAGTACATTCCACAACAAAATACTGTTTTTGTCTTTCTACAATGCAAAAATAATAATAATAATAATAATAATAATAATAATAATAATAATAATAGAAACTGAAGTTGTAAATAAAACAGATTATTGGAGTACATTCTACAAGAAAATACTATTTCAGTCTTTCTACATTGCAAAAAATAAAATAAAATAAAGTAATGGAAATGTCAAAGTTGTTAATAAAATAAATTATTGGAGTACTTTCTGGAAGAAAGTAGAATCGAGTGCAAAAAATTTATTAAATAAAAAATAAAATGATAAATTATTGATTTTAAATAAATAAAATTTGTAAATAAAATAAGAATTGGAGTACATTTTACAAGAAAATACTGTTTCAATCTTTCTACAATGCAAAAAATAAAATAACGTTAAAAATAAAATAAAAATTTCTTAGTTGTAAATAAAACAATTTATTGGAGTACATTCTACAAGAAAATACTATTTCAGTCATTCTACAGTGCAAAAATAAATAATGAAATGAAATTAAATAAAATTTAAAAAATTTAAATTAAAAATGTTAACGCTGTAAATACAACAAAGATTATTGGAGTACATTCTACAAGAAAATACTATTTCAGTCTGTCTACAGTGAAAAAACAATAAATAAAATAATAGAAATTTCAAAAGTTGTAAAAAAAATAAAATAAAAACTAAAATAAAATAATAAATGCATTTTAAAGTTGCAAATAAAACAAATTATTGGAGTACATTCTACACAGTCTTTCCAGAGTGCAAAAATAAAATACATAAAATAACCTATATATACAGTATATATATTTTAGTTGTAAATAAAACTGATTATTGGAGTATGTTTTACAAGAACATCTTCTACATAAAAATGTATTGTTGAATTCTGTTACTTGTCTTTTTAAAGTAAATCCTGCCAATATCTTCCTACATAATTTTGCAAATATTTCATAAATCTGACCACAATTTAACAACACAATCCACCAGCTGACTGGTTGAAAGCGAGAGGCACAATCACATGATGTTGTGAACATCTATGGTTCATCTTCAATCATGTTTGACCTTAATCTTTACTAATCGTTCATCAACCATGAGTCCACGACGAGCAAAAATAGCTCCGAATCAGCTTATTCTTTTTGATGAATAACAAGCATGTTAAGACAGAGCAAAAGAGACGTTACATACAATCTTTAATCCAAATAATTTGCTATATCATGTAGGATTGATATGAAAGGAAACTGATGCAAAAAAAATATAATACCTACACCAAAACACCTGTTACAACTCCCCTGGCAATCCCTGTCACAAAAACTATTGTTACACTGAGTTCATGCCCCTTAAATCAAGCCCAGGATCAAAATGCATTAAAATCAGGACACGAGGCACATGTGGCATATTTGCAGAGCAATTACGAGCATGCAAATATGTGCAGCTGGTGCAATGCATCTACGTAAATACCCAGCATCTGAATTTACTGAGTCACAAACAAACACTCCAAAACCACAGCGAAAGCTATTTATTTCTTTCTCTGTGATCCTCTCTGTGCATTATTGTCCAGTCACTTTATACCAGATGGTGAAAAGTGCACGGCTAGAAGGCAAAGGTTCATGATGAAGCACAGCTGGCTTGGTGGCACGTACCTGGTGCCCGTTGTGCTTCATCAGCGTTGCTATAAATTCCCATCCAAGAACCTCCAAAAAAGCATTTGATGTGGTTCCACCTGGACTCTGGTCAGAATACAATTTCATGGTGCATAGTTTTGATAAAAACAGGTTTAAAATGGAGCAACCGAACAAAGAAAAAGGCAAAATTATGACTATTAATTAGAATTATTATTATTCAAAATGTAACATCTGTTGAAATCCACCAAATTGCGATTTCCAATCTACTTCCAATACAGATGGATTTGATGGAGCAGTGACAAAGGTATTGCAAATAATAATGAATTGTACCAGAACAATTTCAGAGTTAGTAATTTAAAAAAAAAAAAAAAAAAAAAAAAGTAAAAAAAAAGTAAAGGTAAAGTAAATTAATTCATGAATTCATTAATTCATTCATCAAAATCAGTTACGGACCATCAGAATGCCTTCTAGAGAACATATTTAATAAATATTATTCATACTTTGATAATTGAGTATAATTAATTAATTATAACTAATCAATTATAACTAATTGAGTATTTATAAAATTAAAATATAAAAATTTAAATATATATATATATATATATATATATATATATATGCATAGTAGTAAATAAAAGATGGTTAGAGTACATTCCACAGTCTTCTCATCTCATCTCACTAAGGGACTTCTTTTCGACTTTCTCTTTTTTCTTTCTACAATGCAAAGAAATAAAATAATGGAAATTTCAAAGTTGTAAATCAAATTAAATAAAATACATTTTAAAGTTGTAAATTAAATAAATTATTGGAGTACATTCTACAAGAAAGTAGAAAAATAATTCAATTAAAAATAAAATAATAAAATTATATATATTTCATTCATTCATTGATTCAATAAAAATGTAAAATATATATATAATAAAATAATACCTAATTGACACCCCTGTTGACTGCTTCACAAATGACTTTCTGTCTCTCAACTGCATTCCACTAGCATTGACTCTCGCACAGACTAATTTCTGTCGTTACAGCCCTGTGCGAATGCTAATTAAAAATTGCAATGAAAAGCTAAATGGGAAACTATTCTCATCTCACTGAGGGACTTGTGGCTCTGCAGCACACAAAGTAACAGCTGTTATCCACACATGCATAATAATATCCCATTGCATGGGACATGAAAGCAAATGTCCCATATTTTCTCATTCATTAATCATCATTCAGCTGTACTGTAGTCGATAGATCACCTGCAGCTCACCTATATGAAGCCATCAGAGTATTTAAAATCCATGAAAAATAACAATGAATTAGTGCAAAGGACAAACTATCCATACAATAAATACTCCTACTAAACTGCAGTGTGTGAATGTCCAAATGAAACAGCATTAGTGCAGTAAATATTTTGCCAATTAGACAATGTCCTGAAGAGTTGTTTAAAAATAACTCTAAATAGCAACACCAATTGACATACAACAGCCTGTAAGCTCATAAACAGTCCGCATCCCGACTTAATGTAGCATGTAGTACAGTAAATTACACCTGAGGCCCATTGAAAACACTGACCAATGCAATTGGCCTGTGGTTTCATCAGAGAAAAACATAATTGTTTGCTTTCTGTTTGTGGGTTTACAATATTTCAGTCTTCGTGCCTAATATTTTCGACACGACTACCAACATTTTTAGAGGAATTTATTCATTTTTGGAGTGTTTTTTAAAGCATGAAGTAAATATTCTCATTAAATTTTTTCAAAATCATTATTGGCTGCATGTGTCAAGCTCAACCATTTGATTGAATGCTGTGACCCATGTTATTGTAAGAAAAAAAATTAAAAATACACTACTAGTCAAAAATTTTTGAACTGTAAGATTTTTGATGTTTTTAAAATAGTCTCTTCTGCTCACCAAGCCTGCATTTATTTGATCCAAAGTACAGCAAAAACAATACAATTTTGAAATATTTTTCCTATTTATAAAAACTGATATCTATTTTAATATGTTTTAAAATGTCATTTATTTCTGTGATTTCAAAGCTGATTTTTAAGCATTACTACTCCAGTCACATGATCCTTCAGAAATCATTCTAATATTCTGATTTGCTGCTCAACCAAACATTTATTAATTATTATGTTGAAAACAGCTTAGTATAATTTTTCAATTAATCACTTTTGATCAATTTAAAGCATCCTTACTAACTAAAAGTATTAATTTCTATAATTTCTTTTAAAACAAAAACAGCTTTTGTATGGTATAGTGTATAATGTTACAAAAGCTTTTTATTTCAGATAAATACTTATCTTTGGATTTTTCTATTCATCAAAGAATCCTGAAAAAAAAATTACTCAACTGTTTTAAATATGGATTATAATATTTTTTTTTTCTTGAACAGCAAATATTAGAATGATTTCTGAAGGATCGTGGATTTATTTAAATAGAAAGCAGTCTTTTTAAATAGTAAAAAATGTTTCACAATACTACTGCTTTTGCTGAATCAAATAAATGCAGGCTTGGTGAGCAGAAGAGACTTCTTAAAACAAAAACAAACAAAAAAACATTACAAATTTTACTGTTCAAACACTTTTGACTTGTAGTGTATATATTTAATAACAAGTATTAATTTCCTATAAATATCCTAACAAGTTGATCATCCAACATATGGCTTGTGCTCTGTACAACTATTTATTTTAGGCTACATTTGCCTCTTTGTTACTGGCAACGTTTGTTTGTTTATTCGTTTATTATAAAAAAAATTTAGTTGTTTTTTTAAACCACTTAAAAAAACACAAAACAGGGTTTAATCTGTATTTAGACAAGTCGCAGATTTTGCTAACCTGGTTGCAAAAGTTATAAACACCAAAGAAAAACAGAAAACAGAACACCTTAAATAATGGTCATTTAACAAGCTGACAATTGTCCTTTCACAATTTGTTAAATAAAAAGAAAAGCGTAAAAAAATAACGGCTAAACATCATTTTCCAAAAGAAACAAAAAAAGGAAAGAAAGATGAAATGAAAAGAGCCTGGTTCCCGTTGTCTTTTGTGGGGTAGGCTATCCTATGACTGTAAACGGCTTTTCTTTTTTCTTTTTTTTTTGTCTTCATGCCATGACAGCAGGTCCATCTAGTCTCAAATGAAAATGAATAAACACCCAAATCAAATATTTACATTTCAAAAATGCGCCATAATGAACAAATATTGAAGGATGATGCCTGAGAATGACGGGAACACCTGCCGGTGACCGAGCAAGATTTCAATTAAACATAGACATTCATAAACATAGATGGGCCGTTCATGAAAGCTGCATTTTAAACGGCGTTCATATTAACACGGAACTCTTGCGTGATATTTCAATGAAACGCATCCTTTGTGATCCCCATATCGCCGTGAAAATCCGCATCATCATTGGTTGCCATGGGAGAATCACGACTGGATGCTCCTCATCGACTCAAATACTGCACCTACTGCGCATTCTCGTTTTTAAACGCGTCTCCCCACAAACAAGGAGAGAATAACGCTGCGTTCAAGATAAAAACCGCAAAACTCACCGATTCCAGTGATGAATCCTCGAGCCGTCCGGTTTCATGTGACTACAGTACGTTTGGTTTGATGTGTTGTGTTGTATAGTCGGCGCGCACCGCAGCTTCTCTTTCTCCTCGAGCGCTCCTGCTGCTGCTGTCAAACGCGCAGCGCCGTCACGCGCACACTCAGTGCACGCGCAGCTGCAGCGACACGAGACTAATCAGCGACTGAGGAGCTTCAGGCAGACAGAAGGAAGACACAAGCAAACAGCACTAGGTCTACTGAACTCTTAACATACAGGGAACACTTTTGGTATACTCCTAACGTCAAAAGAATTTTGGTTCAAAAGCTGTATTTGTTCAATTATGTTTGTTTTTGAAAGAAAGGAATGTTCCGACGATCAAAATTGATCATAAAGGCTTCTCAAACATAGTATAGTTTTGTTTACCCTAAAATTAAGAATGTTGTCATTATTTGGTCATGTTTTTTTCCAAACACGTAAGAGTTTCTTTCTTCTGTTGAACACAAAAGAATATATTTTGAAGAATGGGTGAGACTGTTCATTAGCTGCACTTGAGTGGTCAGTTTGGTCAGTTATCAGGATCCGTGGCCATAATGGAGATACTCAGATGTAAACAACAGTATGGATTGCACAAGTAATGTACTACTGAATACGTTGTTTTGCTAATTTATGCCTAAACCATGGAAAAATGTGTAGAAGCTGCTAAATTATATAGAAAAGGACTTAGTAAGCAGGAAAGGGTGGAATATTTTGACAAACTAAAGTTAATAGGTGGTAAAGATACGTACAAGCAGTATTAATTAAGATATTAGCCTAATATTTCACCTACCTGACCGGAAATGACAAGAACAAACACAAATGTTGTCAAGATTTTCGCTCTGGAAATCCTGGTTCAGTTTGGCCAACCACAAATGCCTTTTGTTCCTCAGACAGTTTTTGCACTCTTTTCGTTGATTTGTTATAACGTTAGGCAGTCAATAGTACTCCAAATGTTTTTTCCCAGTCCGACCGATTAGTACAGGCCAAAACATGATAATAATTTACCATTTTCAGCAGAAATAATCAGCTAAATATGCAAGGTTTGTTCGGTTCAGTGGCACTGTTTATGTTCAGTGCCGCCGATATGACCAACTGACGACAAAAATAGCAATGTGCACTAAATGGTTTAAAATCATATGGTAAGACACACCAAGCAGCAAAACAAGCTTTTTTTACAGCTAAAAATAGCTGGACGTGGATGAAACCGGAAGCCGGACCCATAAAATTTCCAAATGGCCACGTCAGCTCTTACGGGAGAAATAAGGTGGATATCATTTCTATTTTTGGGTGATTTATCCCTTTAAATCCATCCATTCGTAATTTATTTTCACTAATCATTTATCAATGTTTTTAAACAGTGTTTAATATGAAAATCCTAATAAATATATAATAATTAAATTCTAAAAAGCTGCATAATTTCCATTAGGTTTAATTAGATATATATAATATTAATATAAATATAATATATGACCATAGACCACAAAACCGGTCATAAGGGGCACATTTTTGAAACTGAGATTTATACATCATCTGAAAGCTAAGAATAAATAACTAAATAAGATTTCCATTGATGTATGGTTTGTAAGGATAGGACAATATTTGGCCGAGATACAACTATTTGAAAATCTAGAATCTGAGGGTGCAAAAAAAAAATCGCCTTTAAAGTTGTCCAAATAAGGGTTTTATGCATATTACTAATCAAAAATTTTATTTTGATATATTTACGGCAGGACATTTACAAAGCATCTTCATGGAACATGATCTTTATTTAATATCCTAATGATTTTTGCCATAAAAGAAAAATCAATAATTTTGACCCATACAATGTATTTTTGGCTATTGCTACAAATCCGTTCTACTTATGACTGGTTTTGTGGTCCAGGGTCACATATATCAAAGAGTCATGTACAGTTCTCATTGTATATTTTGATCATTTAAATGTTTAAAAAACCTCTTAGTAAACATTTGAACGGCACACAAGAAAATGATTACAAATTTTATCATAAGCGTATCATTAAATATACAGTCATGGAAGAAAACCAGTCCAACTCAGATCTACAATTTCCAGTCTACACAATTATCTAAATGACTTTGTCAAAGCCATATTTAGGCATGTGTTTGTGCAGATGGGTAGAGCTGCTTTGTGATATTTTTTTTCCTCTCTGCAGGACATCTGATTTATGGTGGTGGTTTTGGCAGTGCAAGTGAAAATGAGCATGTTAGTCCTCCCTCTGTATCACCGTCATGTCTGATGCCCAGCCACGCCATCTCAAAATGTGAACAGAAGCACCACTTAATCTGCATGAAACCATGATTGTTCTCTAGAGTCCTGAACATCATGGGACATAAGGACTCCAAGACACAACAGATGAATAACAGACAAACAGTGACAATATAATAAAGGTAGGGAAGTAGTATAGAGAAGCATCTTGGAAACTGAAATCTAACCAGTTTCAAAAGTTTCAAGAGTGTTTTTAAGTAAGAAAGTCTGCACTTAAAGTACACTCTCAATGCAATTGTAGCTCACGTCTCTCTGAGCTAACGCAGACTGGCTTTGTTTATACACCCCACTTCCTAAATTGGTTTGCAGATGGATTTGAAGACATATATCATCTAGAAATAATCCATACAGCATGTACCAGAGCCATCCGGTAGGCTAGTTGTTTGCTTATAGTATATGTTCTTTTTTTCCAGCAGGGGAATTTTTGGAGGTGTTGGTATGTAGATAAACAGCAACTGAACTAGTTAAAAATGAAGCAGGTTTCATTTTTAAATATTACTGATAATTATTCTCAAATACACAGTTGATATATATATATATATATATATATATATGTCATTTTGTAATTAAAAATGATGGTAATTGATGAATTAATAATAGATAATTTCCGTAACACAGCTGTAAATGTGCTATATATCATAAACCTAATAGTAGAGAAAAGAAACAAGTGCTTGAAGCCCAGCATTTACAAGTCTGGATCTTCTGAGGTGAAGAAATGGTTGCTAGGGAACTGGTCTAAATTACATAGGGTACTGACATATCACACTTTATATATGAATTCACGAGTGACAACAATTTAGATGCACGGATAAGAAAAAACAATACTGAAATTATCTTAAGTTACATTTGATGCTGAATGTGTCAGAAGGCTCTAGTCTGGTCTTTCTTTGCCTGCCTGAGGGGATTCTTGAAGGGTGGATGATGCAAGAGTCGAGTCAGACGTGGTCCTATCTGCTCTCACTCGATTGATGAAAGGATCTATCAGCCAGTGACCTTCTCAGCTGAAAACACACATGCTTTACACATCAGCATCTGTGGATGGATGAAAAAAACTGCAGTGACTGCATGATTGTAACAAAGCTGGAGCAGATACATTCCAGATTAGAATCGGCAGGTTTGTTAGAGGAATAGCCCGCCGTCTGGCATGTACATGGCATCCCCCAGTAACACAGTAATGCAGATTTGAGCATATTTCTATCAAATATAGCCTCTTCTCGCACTCACCTGAAGGATTTGACACATCACTGAACGTTTCCATGGACGAGACACATTCCTCACTTCAGGCTAGGCTATGTAGCTGAGAAAATAAGCAACTCGCTGACCTTTTTTGTAATGGTGGTCTACTATGTGACTGATCTGACCTCAAAATTTCATGTTTGATTCAATTTGATTCAATGTGTTCAAAATTGTTTCTACACCATTTTTTTTTCAGTGTATAAATGCTGTGTGCCTTTTATAGCTCTCATTGGGCTACAAATTTAAATTTAAATGTGTTTGACTGCATAGTCGATAGGCTGTGAAAATACTAGCTAATAACCCTTCGCAAAGAGTTGTCCCCCTTCATTACAGTTGTTATATCCGACAAGCCATGACACCTTCATGCCACACATCATGTTCTCACACACTAAAAATACATTGCGGAGCAAAGAGGAAACTGACAAAGCATCGACAGACAAGTCAGAACAGGTTAATTAAGGTATCAAAGCAAGTCTCAGCTTTAAAATGTAGTCTTTTTTTAATAGAAATTCAAACAATTAGCATTTTGTGGCACTTGAATGTGTCTTGTCATAGGGTTGCCAGGTTTTCAGATTTTCTGAAGCTTATTTATTCAGCTTTAAGTTGATGTATAAATGTCAATTTCAAAAAAATTGACCCTTTTGACTAGTTTTGTTAGTTTAGTCCAGGGTCACAATTGGGCTAATTTTTAAATTGGCTGGGTTTTGCTATGAAAACCTGGCAACCCTGCTTGTCTGGTTTGTTTGTGGGACAAAAATGGCAGATTCAGCGTTAAGATTGGTCAAATCGCCTGTCAAATCAAACTTTCTGCGAAGGATCAATTGGAAAAGGCTATTAAACACTCCCAGATTAATTACAAATCAAATAAAGTGCTACTCAAAACTAGCCCCATCACATTTGTAGGGGGTTCTCTATTAAAAAAGGCATCCTTGAGATAGAATTCATGTTTTTGGCGGGGTTCCCCTGGTTAAATTCACATTGCAGGTAATAAATATCACGTTATCTTGGTCACTTCAACCTACGGACATGAAAAACAACCCACGGCAACAGTGTTAAAGTAGCCCAATTCTGTGGGAAAACAGTGGACTTGGCAACACTGGATCGTTGAAGCGTCTCAGTTCAAGCGGTACGTTAAGAGCTAATCTCTTCCTCTTTAATAGTTATAGCATGAAATAAACATGAATAAACATCAGAAGGTATTAAGTTTCAACGCGGTCGATACAGTGTCAATACACACAATTTTTCAAGTTTAAGTCCACCGATAGTAATCTACTACTAACACTCCTGTGCAGTGTTGCCAAGTTGGGGTACTTTAACACTGTTGCCACAGTTTTTTTTTACATTGGTGGGTTAAAGCAACCCCAATAACATGATATTTAGCCCCGTATTTTTAACAGGGGCATGATAAACAACTTGTGGCAACGGTGTTAAAATAGACCAATTCTACTGGAAAACAGTGGACTTGGCAACACTGGATCGCTTTAGCGCCTCAGTTCAAGCGGCATGTGAAGCAATAATTTCTTCCTCTTTACTAGTTATAGCATGAAATATACATGAATGAACATCAGAAGGTATCTTGTTTCAACGCGGAAAGACAAAAGGCGTCAATACACAACATTTTTCAAATCCAAATCCACTGATGTTAATCTACTACTCTTTGCACAGTGTTGCCAAGTTGGGCTACTTATACACCGTTGCCATGGGTTGTTTTTCATGTCCGCGGTTTGAAGTGACACCAATAACGTGATATTTAGCCCCCAGAATGCATACCAAGGAATTTTATCAAGTGAAAATACATTGCGGAGCAAAGAGGAAAGCAATAAATAGCGTTTTGTGGCACTTCAATGTGTCTCAAGACAGATTACTGCAGGGTTGCCAGGTTTTCACAACAAAACCTGCCCAACTGCTACTCAAACCTAGCCTAATCATGTTTCGGAGGGGTCCCCGGTAAAAATCGCAACCCAGGGATAAAATTCACATTTTTTGGCAAGGTTCCCCTGGTTAAATTCACATTTCAGGGGCTAAATATCACATTATCAAAATCGCTTCAACCCAAGTACACTAAGGGTTGCCAAGTCTACGGTTTTCCTGCAGAATCATTCTACTTTAACATTGTTGCAGCAAGTTGTTTTTCATCTCCGACCCCAATAACGTAATATTTAGACCTCAGAATGTGCATTTTACCAAGGGAACCCCACTAAAAAAACTTGTATTTTACCACTTGGAATGTTATTATTAATGGGGGACCCCCCGAAACATGATTGGGCTAGTTTTGAGTAGCAATTGTAATTATTGTTGCTATTAAATACTACCAGATTAATTACAAATCAAACAAATAATAAAGTGTAGATATACAGTACAGACCAAAAGTTTGGACACACCTTCTCATTCAGGTGTGTCCAAACTTTTGGTCTGTACTGTAGATATGAATTCAACTGAAAAAACTTGTGAAAAAATATCTTTCAGGTGGTCAAATAGCAAATAGCAAATAGTGGAGCTCTGCAGCCACCTACTGGTAAAAGTTATTTGTAGTTGTTTTTTTTACTTTTAAAAATGGATTTTCCAAAAGATGGGCAAAAATCTTACACTAAACCATGTGAAATTATCCATGTTATCCCCATGAATTAAAGTTAGAAATGTGGGTCTTTTATAAAGTGAATTTTACATAAAAAAGCAGTTTTTGTATAAAAACCCATTTAAAAAAATATTTATTTATTAATTTATATATATTTAAAATATATCACTAACCCACTGAAAACTGCACAAATGTAGAGTAAAAACTTTAATAAACAGAAAAATAAACAGTACAGACCAAAAGTTTTGACATACCTTCTCATTCATTTGAAGCAAAATTAACTAATTAATAAGATGTAAATTTAGATTTTTTTTTTTTAATTCTTTTTATCAATATTAGGAGGAAACAAAATAGCTTATTAAAGGGCCACAAAAAGTATTCTTATAGCTTCATAAAGTTACAATTAAACCACTGATGTCACATGACTGTTTTAGCGATGTTCTTACTACCTTTCTGGACACTGAATGTAGGATTTCATCAAAAATACATTAATTTGTGTTCCGAAGACGAACAAAGGTCTTATTGGTTTGGAACGGAATTTTCATTTTTGGATGAACTATCCCTTTAAGACAATCTAACAGATTTATATACTTAAACAAAACTTGTGTGACAGCTTTAGAGAGAAAAGCTATTAACCATGACATAAATTGAAGTTTAAAATTATTTATTTTTCTTCATAATCATCAATCAATACAGTGTTGAGGTGTTAGGAAAATGGCATTTCAAGTTGTTAAAATTAAATCTACAACACTGTTATAATTTTACTGATTTTTTACACACTAGTTTTACGCATTCAAAGGATTAATGATATTTTACAATATTATACACTTGATTTAAACAGAATCAATAAATTATGTAAAATATTTTCCAGCCAAGTGCATGCAGAAGCAAATAAAATTGAATACTGAAAAGCGGCTGAGGCAATCCAACGTAATACACAAAATCAATGATCTTTTTCATTAGCATTTCCAAAATAATCAATGCAAGCCATCTTCAGCAATAGCACAACTGCAATTTCAAAACACTGGGTGCAAAATGTTTAAAACATCAGTGCTGTTGGATCCCTTTGCGGTCTGGCATAAAATTACAAGGTTAGTAATTAGAGTTTAAATAAAAAATTAAAAAGTTTTGATTGAAAATTATTTCCACACACTTTAGTCTGTGCATTTAGCAGTTCACCTCATGCTATCTACAGTACTGTCAGTTCAGTCGACTATTACTAAAGGTTTTCTTGAGGAGAGACGTTACACAACAGCAACTTTATCCTACTGCAAATTAATGGATCAAAATGACATTAGCATATCCCAACAATTCAAAAGCAGCAACTGCAAATGGTAGCTTTCAAGCTCTTTGTTTCATTGAAGACTAGGTAAACAATAACTGTCCTTACAACCAACAAAGCCTTCAAATCAAACCTTCTTATGTGCTCGTCAATATGAGGCAATAGCCTTGATTCCCTGTAATACAGCAACATATGTAACACCTAATTCCACTGCAGTGCACAGTTTACCTTGATATATGTTAAACAGGCAATGGAGAAGGTCAGTGGTTGTGCTAGTTTGGTTTATAGTGTAAGATTCAGAGTTTGGAGCGAAAAGGAAGGCCATCGTACATGTCAGCTTTAAGTTGGGCCCATTCGGCTAGCTTCTGAACGACGCCCTTTTCTTGAGTGAGAACACTTGCCACTTTCTTTAACTTATTCTCGTTACGCTCCAGGTAGCTGCGACCCTCAGCCTGCAGGAAGTCCAGCCTCTCCTGTCTGTTCTCGTCCAATGGGATGTCTTCACTCATGTAAGGGTTAAAACGGAAATAAGTGTTTGGAGGGAGGAGGGCATCCAGCATTGTGTGAACCTCTATAATATAAGAAGAGATTAATTAATACAGGGTTTATGTAGTGATTGACAAACAATAGATTCCACCACAAGTTTATATCATGCGATTCTGAGAAAAAAAGTCAGAATTGTGAGGAAAAAAGTCTAAATTCTCACAGAAAACTTGCAATTTTGACTTTATTTCCTGTAATTGGAAGTATATATCCCACTGTTTTAAATTTAAAACTCACAATTGTGAGTTTATATATCCCCCAATTCTGAATTTATAACTTGCAATTGTGAGTTTATATATCACAATTCTAAGAAAAATGGTCAGAATTGCAAAAAAAAAAAAAAGTCTGATTTCTTGGAAAACCTCGCAATTCTGACTATTTCCCACAATTGTGAGTTTATATCATGTGATACTGAGAAAAAAAGGAGTCAGAATGGTGAGAAAAAGTCTAAGTTCTCAAAGAAAACTTGGAATTCTGACTATATTTCCTGCAACTGCAAGTTTATATCCCACTGTTCTGACTTTATAACGCAATTGCGAGTTCATATCTCACAATTCTGAGAAAAAACTACTTCTAGTTCTGACTACTTCTCGCGATTGTGAGTTTATATCAAGCGAAACTTAGAATAAAATTCAGAATTGTGAGAAAAGGTCAGAATTCTCTGAAGAAAATTGCAATTCTGATTTTATTTTTTGCAACTGCAAGTTTATATTCCACTGTACTGACTTTATTACTCGCAATTGTGAGTTTATATCTTGCAATTGTGAGTTTATATCTCACAATTCTAAGACAAAAAAATAAAATTGCAAGAAAAAAATCAAAATTGTGAGAAGTTAGAATTCTAAGAAAAAACTCGCTATTCTGTCTGTATTTCTCGCAATATTGAATTTATATCATGCGATTCTGAAAAAAAAAAAAATCTGAATTGTGAGAAAAAGTCAGAATTCTCAGAAAAAAAACAAATGTGACTCTGGTCCACAAAACCAGTCATAAGGTTAAATTTGACAAAACTGAGATGTATACTTCATATGAAAGCTCAATAAATAAGCTTTCTATTGATGTATGGTTTGTTAGGATAGGACAATATTTGGCTGAGATACATCTATTTGAAAATCTGGAATCTGAGGGTGCAAAAAAATCAAAATACTGAGAAAATCACCTTTAAAGTTCTCCAAATTAAGTTCTTAACAATGCATATTACTAAACAAAAATTACATTTTGATATGTTTACAGTAGGAATTTTACAAAAAATCTTCATGGAACATGATCTTTACTTAATTTCCTAATGATTTTTGGCATAAAAGAAAAATCAATAATTTTTACCCATACTATGTATTTTTGGCTATTGCTACAAATATACCCCAGCGACTTAAGACTGGTTTTGTGGTCCAGGGTCACAAATAACTCGCAGTTGCAAGTTAATATCTCACAATTCTGTGACAAAAAGTCAACTGCAAGAAAAAAAGTCTTGGAAGTCTCAGAAATCTTGGAAAAACTTGCAATTGTGAGTTTATATCATACGATTCTGAGAAAAAAGTCAGAATTCTACAAAAAAAGTCTCTATTCTGACTATTTCTCACAATTGTGAGTTCATATGCAATTCTGAGAAAAAAAGTCAGAATTGTGAGAAAAAGTCTAAAAAAATGCAATTTTGACTTGATTTCTCCTAATTGCAAGTTTATAACCCACTTTCTGACCTTATAACTCGCAATTGTGAGTTAATATCTCCCAATTATTCAATTGCAAGGAAAAGTCAATTCTCAGGAAAAAAAAACTCACAACTCAAATGTTTCTCACAATTGTGAGTTCATATCACGCGATTCAGAGAAAAGAAGTCAATTTGCAATTTTATATCCCACTGTTCTGACTTTATAACTCACAATTGTGAGTTTATATTTCACAATTCTGAGAAAAAAGTCAGAATTGTGATATAAAGACACAATTACCTTACTACCAGTGGAAAGATATGATCATGTGACCCCATCATCTCACCTTCAGTGTCAGTGGCGCTGCTGATGACATTGGTAATTTTGGTCTTCAAGCTAGTATAAGTGCTCGAACTGGTCTTGCCAACGGTTTCGTAGCGTCCTGTGCCCAGAGATACCACACACTGCACAGGTGTGTTGGGCCACAAACACTTGCTCTCATGGATGGCCAGAGCAGTAGGATTGTTGATCAAGAGACCACCATCCTGGATAAAAACACGAATCAATTCAATTTTAACAACATCTCAGCCAGGTAACTATACGAGTGGGAAAGCAATTGGTTCATTTGTGCTAAAATATGCTATATATACAGTTGAAGTCAAAAGTTTAAATAAACCAGAATCTGCAAAATGTTCATTATTTTACCAAAATAAGAGGGATCATATAAAATGATTTTTTTTCAGTACTGACCTGAGTAAGATATTTCACATAAAGATGTTTACATATAGCCCACAAGAGAAAATAATAGTTGAGTTACACTTAATTCTTAATACTGTGTTGTTACCTGAATGATCCACAGCTGTGTTTTTTATTTTTGTTCAGTTTAAAATCCTTCATCCCACAATTTTTTTTCAGCATTTTTGTGTATTTGAACCCTTTCCAACAATGAGTGTATGATTTTGAGATCCATTTTTTCACACTGAGGACAACTGAGGGACTCATATACAACTATTACAGAAGGTTCAAATGCTTACTGATGCCCCAGAAGGAAAAAAAAACCCAATGCTTTAAGAGCCGGGGGTGAAAACTTTTGAATTTTAAGATCAGGATAAATGTAACTTATTTTGTCTAGTATCTTCTGTGGCTTATGAAGGGCAATACTAAATGAAAAATAAAAGATATTTAGGCAAAATAAGAAAAATGTACACATTCTCATTCCGTTCAAAAGTTTACACCCCCCATTTCCGCCAAAATAACCGTTCTATTTTGGTTTCTTTGTGAAAATCTGGGTTATTCTTTAAAATACTAGAGGTACAACATAAAAGAGGTGAATTTGCATTTCTAGCTGATATGATTATGGGAATCATCACTGTAGACTATAATGGACGCAGGATCTCTCCTCCATAGGAGACGTGGGTAGATGTGTTCATTTCACCTGAGGCATGTGAAATCTATTTACTTGGCATCATCCTTCTCCATTTCCCTGCCTCCTTTAAGGAGCACATCAGAGAAAACAAGATGAAATCGTCCACTAGACAGCATCCCTCATTCCTCTAATATGCCCTACATTTTAGTGACACAGATACCGATGCGTATTATTGAACTGTACATTGATTTCTGAGTCCAAAGCTAATGAATTAGATGGATATTTCACCAAGAACTAACACTTTTATCATTATCAAGACTTTCAAACTTGTCTTCTGTGGAAGACAAAAGGAGATGTTTAGCAGAATGTCCAGGCTGCTCGTTTCCATATAATGAAAATGAATGGTCAAGTTTAAGTAAAAAGTAAATTTCGACAGATTTTTGGGTGAACTATTCTTTTACTAAAGGAATCAATGAATCAATCAGTGAAGAAGAAAAACAAACAAACAGTAGAGGACTGACTCCTTGTTTGATGGTTGAGAGTCCTTGAGGAGAGTATGCGTAACAGATTAGAGCCCAGGCATGTGGAGAAGCAACTGAAGAGCTATTCAGAGCAAGAAAGAGAGAGAGAACAAGCGAAAGATAGAGAGAGGTTCTGCCATTGGTGGCATTCGGAGTCCCGGGCATCGAGTGCTCTGTTGGCAACAGGTTTTAGAGCCAAGAGCCTCTACTACATTTGCATTTTAATGAGGACACATTCATCCCACACAGTAAAAACATACATCAAAACATCGCACAGCAGCGTTGAATGTGGAACTATGAGAAGATTAACCTATTGAATGTGCATTAAGTGGGTTTGCTCGGCCCTTAGGCCAAAAAAATTGAATCAGCTACATGGACTATTAGATGAAAAATGAATAGCATCTAAAAATGGTTCATTCTCATCTTGTACGCCAATAAATTAGGCCTTCCCTGAGGACAATGTCACTCTAAATTTCCCATCTAGTGTTCTCCAAAGAACATTTGACCGCAAAATGAGGATTATATCTAATAAGACGCATCAAAGCATCATGTGGGTCAATGGTGCATGGGAGTGTCCATTATAAAGAAAGGGAAGAATCTTTTTAAAGGTAGGAAAAGGAAAAGGATAAGTTTTTCAACTATTAATAAAAAATGAACAATTATTTATTTATTTTTTGTAAATATCTACAAATAATAACAGAAGAACAGAAGAATAAGGCTTTCTTCTTCATTACCATATGTGACCCTGGACCACAAAACCAGTCTTAAGTCGCTGGGGTATATTTGTAGCAATAGCCAAAAATACATTGCATGGGTCAAAATTTTTGATGTTTCTTTTATGTCAAAAATCATTAAGAAATTAAGTAAAGTTCATGTCCCATGAAGATTTTTTGTAAAATTCCTACTGTAAACATATCAAAATGTAATTTCTGATTTGTAATATGCATTGTTAAGAACCTAATTTGGACAACTTTAAAGGTGATTTTCTCAGTCTTTTAGATTTTTTTGCATCCTCAGATTTCTGATTTCAAATAGATGTATCTCAGCCGAATATTGTCCTATCCTAATAAACCATACATCAATAGAAAGCTTATTTATTGAGCTTTCATATGATGTATAAATCTCAGTTTTGTCAAATTTTACCTTATGACTGGTTTTGTGGTCCAGGGTCACATATCCATATTATGACATTTTTCATGTTAAGGCCACTCCAAATAAAATATTAAAATAATAAAAAATTTTGTTTATGCTCTCAAAAATGTATTTTAATTCAGGAATGGGCTATATTTTTTATACGTTATGCATAATTTAGTATTAAAAAAAATAGAAAAAAATCTCGTCATTTACCTCATGTGATAGGCCTATATCTCATTTTTTTTATTTATTTCCCATAATAATATCAAAATTAATTTTAATTCAAAATTTAACTATATTTTTATGCATTTAAATCAATTTATAGATTAAAAATATTATTAAATTAACTGAAAAAAAAACATGCAGTCTCCAAAAAATATCTCAATTTAATTCAAGAATTGGCTGTATTTTAATGTATTATGAATAAAACTAAAAATATTATATAAAATATAAAAATCTAGGTTAAAAAGTAATAGATTAAAAGATATTTATTTAAAAAATCATTCAAGAATGGGTTGTATTTTTGATGTATTATTAATAAAATAATATGCAAATATTAAATAAAATCAAAAATATATTTATGTATTTTAATTAAATTAGAAGATTATAAATGATTTATGAATAAAAAAATACATGTCATTTACTTGTGACATCTATTTTTTTTTTAGTGTATGCCTCCAAAAAACATCAAAATTATTTTGGTTAATTCAAGAACGGGACATATTATTAATGCATTATTAATAAAACAATATAAAAATGTTATATAAAATATAACATATTTTTTATGTATTTTTAATAAATGAATATTTTTTTTAATAAATAACCAAAAAACATGTAATTTACTTCTAGCATCTATTAATAATAAAACAATATAAAAAAAATAACATAAAATATTCAGATATATTTGTAGGTATTTTTTATAAATTCATATTATTTTTTTGACATCTACTTATTGCTTTTGACATCTGTATTATTTAGTTTATGCCTAAAAAAATATCAAAATGAGTTTTAATTTAAGAATGGGCTGTATTGTTAATTTATTATGAATAAAGATAAAAATTTGACCTAAAATATAGAAACATATTTGTATGTATTTTGAATAAATTAACAAATTAAAAAAGACATTATTTACTTGTGACATCTATAATTTTTTAGTTTATGCCTCCAAAAAGTATCAAAAAAGATTTTTAATTCAAAAATAGGCTGTATTTTAAATGTACTATGAATAAAACCAAATAAAAATTAATTTTTAATGAACGTAAAAAAATCAATTAATTTAGCCATGTAACATCAGGTCTTTTTTTTATTTTATGCAATACATTTTTTTTTTATAAATTGTATTTTGAATGCATTCTGAATAGATTAATATACTAATTATTTTGAAAAAATATTAATATTATTTAATCAATTAAAAAATAATTAATATAGTCATTTCAATCTATCACATGCTGTTTTCTACCACCATTCCTATACAATAACAGACCCATCTTTCTATTGACCTCGGCTCTCATCAGACTCTGAATGAATCTGGGCATTCATTTAGCTCAGTGACCAACAGCTTTATTGGCCTTTTTGGGGACAACAGGGACATTGTGAAAAGCTGTATGCGAACTTAGTGGGTGTCAATAGGCAGACGGACAGAATGTCGCCTTCCTGATGGCTCAACAGGCACCGCTCAGGGCTACGATTCAACATTAACGTCTGCCGTTTGGCTGATGAAATCTCAGGCTGTGAGGGTACGTTCAGTGTGGCAGCGGTGGGACCGTGCCAGTTTGAACTGGATGAAGACAGGCAGACAGGCAAAAAGACCTGACAGCTACTCCAGGGCACTGCAGACACATATTCAGAAATATAAACTATTCCAAATAATACACTTTCCCTTACAAACCTGGTTTATGCGAATCTAGATGCATACTGCAAGTACGCAGCCACGCTTCATGGCTAATATGATTCAGAAAGAGGTGAATCGGAAAATCCAACAATCTCTCTGACAGGAATCTCTTCAAAAGCAATCTGAGAGGCACTTTAAGACAGACGAGCTGAAGTGCCCTAAGTGACGGCACTCAAGAACAACACTAATGAGTCTGAATGTGCGGCCCTGATGAGACAGCGCAGGCAATAGCCTGAGTGCATGTATGTGCACAGTTTTTTTTTCCTCCCTCTTCGTCTCACAAGAAGCTAAAAGGGTTTGTAATGATTCTCAATACTCCAAAGATGTCTGAGCGAGGATGACGTCACACGTTCAAAAGTAATAGTTAGCCTTAAAAAATGTAAGAATGAGTTGAGAGCTAATAGAAATGTAATGGAGATAATGTAGACCGGGCTTTGCGTGCTTTACCTGGTGGAGGTCATTTCCTAGTCCGAATTCCTGGAAGTATCCTGGAGCAGCGGAGGATGCTCGAATGGCCTGCCACATTTTGTGCTGGCAGCCGCCCAAGTAGTGTGAGCGAACCCCTGGCAGGAAGTTATAATTCCTGAAGACATACGCCTTCAGCGGCAGGCCTCTGTTCACTATGGTGCTCACTGCTGACACCTAGAGGAAGCATTGAGTGATTTATCTTAACTGTTAAAAGATGAGAATTGCTTTTTTTAATAACAAATATATATTGAAACCCACCTTGGGGCATTTAGGGTTTTTGGACGTCTCGATCATTAGTGCAGGTCCCATTCGTTCTCTGGTGAGAATAAACAAAACATTAAAATAAAACAAAATGAAAACAGTAAATGAGCAATACACTGTTCTACAATCACTTTAAAATTGTTTAAAATTCTTTACCTGTTATTTTATTATTATGGTACTCTATTTTTTAATACGATTTAATTTTCCTTTAATTTCAGTGCGGTTGTATACATCTCTTTACCTTTTTACCATTACCATTGTACCATACCTTTACCATTTTAGCTCCAAACTGTTGCAATTTACAATGGCAATAAAGTAAATAAAACAAAATAAGTAATACAATTCTGTTTCATATGAGCTTATTCAAGTCACTTTTAAAATAACTTAAAAAAGTAATTAACTTAAATAAAAAATTAAATAAAATGCTGTATGATATGGGCTTGTTCAAGTCACTTTTACAATAAAATAAAAAATAATAAAATAAATACATAAATGTTTCATATGAGCTTGTTCAAATCACTTTTAAAATAACTTTTTTTAAATTAAATTATATAAGTAAAAAAAGTAATAATACAATTCTGCTTCATGTGGGCTTGATCAAGTCATTTTTAAAATAATTAAAAATATATTAATAAAATACAATAAAAATAAAATTAAGTTTCATATGGGCTTGTTCAAGTCACTTTTAAAATAACTAAAAAAAATATGGGCTTGTTCATGTCACTTAAAATAACTTAAAAACAATAAATAAAATTAAAAAATAAATAAAATAAAATTTAAATTCTGTTTCATATGGGCTTTGTTCAAATCACTTTTAAAATAACTTTAAACAAATTAAATTAATTTAAATTAAATTTTAAAAATAAAGAAAATAAATAATCCAATTCTGTTTCATATGGGCTTGTTCAAGTCACTTTTAAAATAACTTTAAAAATAATAATAAAATAAAATAAAATAATAAAATTCAGTTTCATATGGGCTTGTTCAAGTCACTTTTAAAATAACTTTAAAATACAATAAAATAAATAAATAAATAATACAATTCTGTTTAAGTCACTTTAAAATAATTTTAGAAACGAAATGAAATAAAATAATAAAATAAAATAGGCTTATTGACTTCATTGTCTTACTTCAAGATCTCTTCCCAGGTCTGGCTGTCATAGTACGCATGACTCCATCCCATTTTAACTGTACCCACAATTAAGTTCTGTTTAAAGACATCAGTTCCTAACTTCCGATACAGTTCCTCACACTCATCCAGAGGGAACTGGAACACACCCAGCATTAAGGCCAGGATGGCCCCTACGGAAAAAAAAAACTCAGATTTAAAGGATGTTTGTTCATTCCTATATCTAACAGATTTTTTCCAAGTAGTAATTATAATATACCTGTACTAACTCCACATATGTAGTCAAACAGTTGGTAGATGGGCTTCCCTGTCAGATTCTCCAGCCTGTGCAAAGCCTGTAATGCAACCAAACCCCTGCAAAACAAATACATCCCTTAACAGACCTGTCCTGCACACATTACATTTCACTGCACATACAGTATACATCTTATAACATAAAATGTAAGGATAAATTCTCTGAAACAAAATAATAGTTGGCATGGACAATATCATTTTTTTTTTGTTATTTGTTTTAAATTTTATTAGTGTTTTTTACTACTTTTAATTACATTTTAGCTTATTGATGCTTACTTAAATTCAAATTTAAATATACCATATGGTTTTTAATTGATAATTATATCTATAGATTTATAAATATCGACAATTGCACATTATTTATTACAGCGATTATATATATTTTACTTTAAGTATATCATATCTTAAGAATATCATATTCCACTGCTGTGATTTTATTTTATTTTTTTATTCCTGGTAAAATCATGACAAAAGTATGAAAATTGGCCTACAATGACTGACAACACCTAATGGGATTGCAAAATTGTGTCAGTTCTATTTTTGGATGACCTACTTTTAGGTAAATTTGGGCTGACCTACATTTATCCTAAAAGTACTTTCACAATCTGTTAACTTTAGGTTAATCATTTTCCCCAGCTGTCAGCTGTGTGTCACCTGGTCCCTCCTCCATCGATGGAGAGGACACGTATCCCTCTGCCTTTGACCGGGTCAGTGTACCCCACCAGGGCCAGAGCTTGTCTCACTGCAGCCTGCAGGTTGGCATCTCTTGCCTGCCTCAAACGCAGAAGACACGGGATGACCTTCTCCTACAGACAGTGAGAGAAAGGAAGCAATGAAACACAGAAAGTTATTGATGGAAATTACAATGCACAAAAATAAATCTGAACACAAACTTACAATTACTGCCACTCCTCTGGTCTCAGGAAACTCCAACAGGTGGAAGCTCAGTTCTTCCACCCTGCTGATGTTGATCTTCACATCCGTGACTCGTTGAAGACTCTTGACCAGTGCTCTGGTTCGGTTATCCACACTAACACGTGCTATAATCTATATACACACACAGAACAATTACGTTTAATTCTTAAACATTCTTATTTAATTCCACACTAAAATATCAAAGTTTAATACAACAGCATTTTAGTGCGATGTTAAAAAATAATACAAATCTAAAATTACGAGATTAAAGTCATAATATTTAGAGATTAAAGTTGAAATATTATGAGAATTAAGACAAAATTATGAGAATAAAGTCGAAATGTTTAGAGAATAAAGTCAGAAGGTTTCGAGAATAAAGTCAAAATGTTTTAAGAATAAAGCTGAAATGATTCAAGAATAAAGCGGAAATGTTGAGTATAAAGTGGAAAGTTGAGAATGTTAATGTTTCGAGAATAAAGTCGAAATGTTTCGAAATTAACATCTAAATGTTTTGAGAATAAAGAAGAAATTTCGAAAATGAAGTCTAAATGTTTTGTGAATAAAGTCGAAATGTTTCGAAAATATAGACAAAACGTTACAAGAATAAAGTCGAAATGTTTCGAGAATAAAGTCGAAATGTTTTAAGAATGAGGTCGAAATGTTTTGAGAATAAAGTCTAAATGTTTCCAGAATAAAGTTAAAATGTTTTGAGAATAAAGTCGAAATGTTTTGAGAATAAAGTCGAACTTGTTTTGAGAATAAAGTCGAAATGTTTTGAGAATAAAGTCGAACTTGTTTTGAGAATAAAGTCGAAATGTTTTGAGAATAAAGTCGAAATGTTTTGAGAATAAAGTCGAAATGTTTTGAGAATAAAGTCGAAATGTTTTGAGAATAAAGTCGAAATGTTTTAAGAATGAGGTCGAAATGTTTTGAGAATAAAGTCGAAATGTTTCGAGAATAAAGTCGAAATGTTTTAAGAATGAGGTCGAAATGTTTTGAGAATAAAGTCTAAATGTTTCCAGAATAAAGTTAAAATGTTTTGAGAATAAAGTCGAAATGTTTCCAGAATAAAGTTAAAATGTTTTGAGAATAAAGTCGAACTTGTTTTGAGAATAAAGTCGAAATGTTTTGAGAATAAAGTCGAAATGTTTTGAGAATAAAGTCGAAATGTTTTGAGAATAAAGTCGAAATGTTTCCAGAATAAAGTCGAACTTGTTTTGAGAATAAAGTCGAACTTGTTTTGAGAATAAAGTCGAAATGTTTTAAGAATGAGGTCGAAATGTTTTGAGAATAAAGTCGAAATGTTTTAAGAATGAGGTCGAAATGTTTTGAGAATAAAGTCGAAATGTTTCGAGAATAAAGTCGAAATGTTTTAAGAATGAGGTCGAAATGTTTTGAGAATAAAGTCTAAATGTTTCCAGAATAAAGTTAAAATGTTTTGAGAATAAAGTCGAAATGTTTCCAGAATAAAGTTAAAATGTTTTGAGAATAAAGTCGAACTTGTTTTGAGAATAAAGTCGAAATGTTTTGAG
This sequence comes from Garra rufa, assembly GCF_049309525.1. Classification (NCBI taxonomy): domain Eukaryota; kingdom Metazoa; phylum Chordata; class Actinopteri; order Cypriniformes; family Cyprinidae; genus Garra; species Garra rufa. Next base: position 15,555,540 of record NC_133364.1, on the reverse strand, counting down.
AATAAAGTCGAAATGTTTTGAGAATAAAGTCGAAATGTTTTGAGAATAAAGTCGAAATGTTTCCAGAATAAAGTCGAACTTGTTTTGAGAATAAAGTCGAAATGTTTTGAGAATAAAGTCGAAATGTTTTGAGAATAAAGTCGAACTTGTTTTGAGAATAAAGTCGAAATGTTTCGAGAATAAAGTCGAAATATTTTGAGAATAAAGTCGAAATGTTTCCAGAATAAAGTTAAAATGTTTTGAGAATAAAGTCTAAATGTTTCCAGAATAAAGTTAAAATGTTTTGAGAATAAAGTCGAAATGTTTCCAGAATAAAGTTAAAATGTTTTGAGAATAAAGTCGAACTTGTTTTGAGAATAAAGTCGAAATGTTTTGAGAATAAAGTCGAAATGTTTTGAGAATAAAGTCGAAATGTTTTGAGAATAAAGTCGAAATGTTTTGAGAATAAAGTCTAAATGTTTCCAGAATAAAGTTAAAATGTTTTGAGAATAAAGTCGAACTTGTTTTGAGAATAAAGTCGAAATGTTTTGAGAATAAAGTCGAAATGTTTTGAGAATAAAGTCGAAATGTTTTGAGAATAAAGTCGAAATGTTTCGAGAATAAAGTCGAAATATTTTGAGAATAAAGTCGAAATGTTTCCAGAATAAAGTTAAAATGTTTTGAGAATAAAGTCGAACTTGTTTTGAGAATAAAGATAAAATGTTTTGAGAATAAAGTCAAAATGTTTCGAGAATGAAGTCGAAATATTTTAAGAATAAAGTCGAAATGTTTTGAGAATAAAGTCGAACTTGCTTTGAGAATAAAGTCGAAATGTTTTGAGAATAAAGTCGAACTTGTTTTGAGAATAAAGTCGAAATGTTTTGAGAATAAAGTCGAAATGTTTTGAGAATAAAGTCGAAATGTTTTGAGAATAAAGTCGAAATGTTTTGAGAATAAAGTCGAAATGTTTTGAGAATAAAGTCGAAATGTTTTGAGAATAAAGTCGAAATGTTTTGAGAATAAAGTCGAAATGTTTTGAGAATAAAGTCGAAATGTTTTGAGAATAAAGTCGAACTTGTTTTGAGAATAAAGTCGAAATGTTTTGAGAATAAAGTCGAAATGTTTTGAGAATAAAGTCGAAATGTTTTGAGAATAAAGTCGAAATGTTTTGAGAATAAAGTCAAAATTACGAGAATGAAACCATAGCAAGTAAAGTTAAAATATTTTGACGGTATAGCCTGCGCATGCAAATGGCCCAAATTGCGAGCACCAGGAGAAATTGCCAGGCCACCGGAATTTATTTGGATATATGCGGGATTATTAGCAGAAATAATAATCATGTGTTATACTCGCAGGAACAGTATGCTTGGAAACCGATTGTTTCGCTAGATAACACCATTATTCCTCAAAATAATATTCTACCTTCTCCCTCTGAGACAGCAGTCTCTGTGCTTTCTCTTCTGCCTCTTTTTGCTCCTTGCTTTCTGCACTCTTTGCATCCTGGGCCGCGGCTACTTCAGATCCAGAGGTTTTGTCCTTCGCTGGTGTGGCACTCTTTGAATCCGCTCTGAACTTTGGGACTAGAGGGGCGATGTAGTTTCCTACAAAGGCCTGGACACTGGGCCGGGGGTAGGACAGGTAATGACTGATGCCCTTTCTTGGCGATATGGGGATGGTTGAAACACCCTCATCCTGAGCTGGAGCTGGAGCTGAAGGGGCTTGTGGACTTGGGACGGAGCCTTCCTTGTCAATAGCAGGGGGTGTTTCTGGTGTGGATCTATGGGACACAGGTGCTGCCATTAGGATATGATCCTTGGTACTTTTTTGGATCTGAGATGTCGTGGACGTAGTTTCTCCTTTAACCAGTTGTGATCTTTTGTCATCTCGTGGGTCGCTTCCAAAGTAGGTATTGACATGTTCAGCCAGGTGATTGTACGTTTCATCCATGTTGGTTGTGAACGCTGCGGGCTGGAAACGTTGCAGCGTTTGCTTCGCAACCGCACTGGTGGCGTTTCCCGCACTGCTCGACAGACTACTAACAGATTTTGGGGGTTCTTTATGAGGTTCTATGTCTTTTTTCACCTCTTTCTCTCTGGGTGGCTCAGGTGCCGCCATGGTCATGACAGCTCCAGCCTCTGCGTTGGGACATTCTACTTTAACCTCTTTAGTTTTGCTCTGGGTGGCATCGGGTTTGAGGCGTGTAAACTTGGCAAGGAGGTCGGTGTTCACCGTTCCGCTCACGGCTTTGGTAACGGTGTCCAGTGTGCTCCTGATGCGTGACATGCGGCGAGGTTACTCGAGGGATATTCCTTGAGAAAACACACGTGTGTGGATTGGGCATCAGAGCTGGCGATCCCTGCAGAGCTCAGTCAAAGCTTTAGCCATTTCACATCCACCTGATACGAACTACGTCATAATACACGAGGAGGAGGATTTTCTCATTTTAAAGTTGACCTGTAATGAGAAAGATTGTTATTTGTTATCATTAAATGAATAATGTTTAATATTAAGGAACCATAAGAAAAAAAAACTGCATAGCATTGTGCTAAAAGCAGTCAGAACCTTTGAGCAACTGCATAGCAACACCCTGGAATAATAATATTTAATATTCAAAGTGAATACGATGTTATAAAAAGAAGGAATTTCTTCATGAAGACAATGGGCCTCATTTATGAAACATGAGCATGAGCATTCATTATGCTTTTCCAACATTTTGTTAATTTAATTATTAAATCAAATGAAAATATATATTATTTTTTCATTTTGTATTTTATAATATTATAATTTGTATTTAATAATATTTTATTAATAACATTTGCATAAATTAAAATGACTCGGATTAGCTTACAGACAACCTATAGATAGATAAACTGGTATTTGGTATTAGTAAATGAATTATATATTACTAAGAATAATAAATAATCCAGGACATCCTACCACAATATTTTTTAATTTAACAATATTTCATTTTTAAATAAATAACCTATACAATATTTTCATTTTTAACTAAATAGTCACAAAGTAATATTTAAATAATAATAATAACAATATTTCTTAAAACACATTTTCATTCATGTAATACAGTCACAAACATTGTCCTGTCTAAAAAAAAGAAACTAAAATATTTTAAAATTACATTTTTCTAAATTAAACAATATTTCATTTTCAACTAAATATACTTTAAATATTATAAGAATATATACAAAATAATAATAATAATAATAAAAAGAAATTATATTTTGCATAAAGACAATGGGCCTTACAAATGAAGCAAGAGCAGATGCAGTGCTTAATTCTCATTATAATAATTTGTAAACATTTTTAATACAGTAACAAACATACTGTCAAAAAAAAGAAAATATATTTTAAAATTACATTTTAAAAAACAATGCCAAAATAATATTAATTTACGCATTTATATTAATGTTGTATTTTATGTATGCAATATATATATATATATATATATATATATATATATATATATGTGTGTGTGTGTGTGTGTGTGTGTGTGTATAACATACATAAAATACTAATGTGACTATTACATTAATGAAAATGTGTTTTAAGAAATATTTGTATTATTATTATTTAAATATTACTATAATATTATTTATAGTATATTTATTTAAAAATGTAATATTGTTAAATTTAAAAATATTGTGGTAGGACATCCTGGATGATTTATTATTCTTAGTAATATATAATTCATTTACTAATACCAGATACCAGTTTATCTATCTATAGGTTGTCTGTAAAATAATCCGAGTCATTTTAATTTATGCAAATGTTATTAATAAAGTATTATTAAATAAAAATGATTATACTATAAAATATAAAATGATAAAATAATATATATTTTCTTTTGATTTAATAATTAAATAGTTTAATAATTAAAATAATTATATAATTTTCCCATTTGAATTAAAAGTCATCGGAACAAATGAAAGAAGTAAGATGTCAAGTTTGTGAACGAATTGTTTTGAGTCAAATCATTTTAATAAATTATTTGATTTAGTGCATTCACAACACAGGTATGAATGATTCATTAAAGGAGTAGTTCACTTTCAGAACAAAAATTTACAGATAATGTACTCACCCCCTTGTCATCCAAGATGTTCATGTCTGTCTTTCTTCAGGCGTAAGGAAATTATGTGTTTTGAGTAAAACATTTCAGGATTTCTCTCCATATTATGGACTTCTATGGTGCCCCCGAGTTTGAACTTCCAAAATGCAGCTTCAAAGGGCTCTAAACGATCACAGCCAAGGAAAGAAGGGTCTTATCTAGCAAAACAATGGGCTATTTTCTAAAACAAAATTACAATTTATATACTTTTTAACCTCAAATGCTCGTCTTTTCTCGGCAAGACAAGCATTTGACATTAAAAAGTATATAAGTTGTAAATGTTTTTAGAAAATAACCAATCATTTCGCTAGATTAGACCCTTCTTCCTCAGCTGGGATCATTTAGAGCCCTTTGAAGCTGCATTTTGGAAGTTCAAACTCCAAAACTCCACCATAGAAGTCTATTATATGGAGAGAAATCCTGAAATGTTTTCCTCAAAAAACAAACAAACAAACAAACAAACAAAAAACATTTCTTTAAGACTAAAGAAAGAAAGACATGAACATCTTGGATGACAAGGGGGTGAGTACAATATCTGTACATTTTTGTTCTAAAAGTGAACTACTCCTTTAATGAGTCAGTTAAACTCACCAACTCCTAGTAGTTAAAGGCTTACTGAAGGCGGAAATTTTCAACTTATTGAAAATGTGTTGAATGTTGTGACTGAATTAGTTTGAAGTCTCCATTCATTCAACTAAACAAAGTAACTTCTTCGAAATTTTCTTTAAATAAAAATGTCGAATTTTTATGAATGAAACAATGAATAAAAAAGGTGAGAAAATCCAAAAACACTGAGTGGAATATAAAAATACTTCTGAAATATTATATATTATTTATTGCGTGTACGAGCTGATACAACACCCGTCCCCTGTCAGTCATCGCCATGGAAACCGATGTCAACACTTCAGAAACGCTGACAGCTATGGAAATGGACAGCACAAATATCGCACAAAGTGAGCATAAAATCAAAAACATCGACTGGATCTCTTGCAAAGACTTTACAATCGACATCGGAGAGCAACAGATCAGAAAATACATGGACACATGGGAGATCCAGCAGCCTGGATGGCTCTACAGTCTGAGGTTTCTCCAAGAGACAGAGCTGGAGTTCAAAACGCAGTACCCGTATGAAGCCAAATGGAGCATCCCGACCCCAACCGCCTCGATCCCGAGAGCCACAGCCAGCGTCTATTTCACCATAGAAATCTCCAAAATCAAACCTAACACTCTGCCTGTGGACGTTCACTTCCTCGTCGAAACCAACAGGTCCAAACATATTCCAGGACAAACGAGGTTCAGAGAAAAGTGGCTGATGGATGTCATTGAGAACAAGACTCTGCTGATGGACACTGTTGACTTTTAATACTTCGAAATATGGCAATTTACGATCACTTCCAGTGGAAATAAAGTAAAATGATTTCACCGCTGCTTCATAAATAAATACTGTAACGTTACTTTCACTATATTTACCAAAAAATGTCCTGATTTTGCTTGTGTGGATCGACTTATCTAAACGCTAAATGACTTTTACCTCAACAATACATTGTTATCTAACGTTATATATAAATTGAATTTTCTTATAGAGATCGAAGATTGTTGTTCATATGTATATTGTTGCTGCTCATTGGATCACTGGTGTTGTTTTGATCAGCCAAGACTGCATGAAACGAATCATTCTGCTCTTTTAAGTCGGAGATTGACATATTAAGCATAAAAGTAAAATGACATACCCGCTGCTTCCTTAGTATTCGCTGTCATTGTGTGAAGAAATATTTAGAATACAGAAAGGTGTATGGATTCCCAAATGGAAAAATTGACAGGAAACGTTAAGAGAAAATATGACGTGATGTGAACACAGCCAATCAGAGCGCTGCGAATCTTCTCTTCTCTTCTGTGGATTAGAAACATACAAACAAACGGGAGAGAGCTCACTGCCAACTACTGGGAGTAAGTGAAACAGCATAACAAAAAAATCAATAATCAAATAAATAATATATATACACGTACACACACGTATGTGTATATTTATTTATATATTAATTTATATATAAAAAATATATATGATATATAACTTTATAAACAAAGAATGATTAGTTACGTAAAAAAATAATTGTTACATATTAAATAGCACAGTACAGTAATAATGTTGTGAAGAGGACTTTAAACATTATCTGTTACTATTTTGAAATGTGTTGTAAGATAAAGGATAATTTCTGTGTCTAATACATGTACAATATTGAACAGATTTGCTGGTTAATAATAAAATAACAATGTAAAATTACTATTTATCATTTGTAATTTCTACACTACATATCATTTTATATGTATGTACAGTGTAGCAGGGAAATAATTTTTAACTAAAATTAAAACAACTAAACAACTAAAGATTTAAAAATATTTTAATATATACACTACAAGAATTGTAATGTTTTTTAAAGAAGTCTCTTCTGCTCACCAAGCCTGCATTTGATCCAAAGTACAGCAAAAACAGTCAAATATTTAAAATAACTGTTTTCCATTGAAATATATTTTAAAATGTAATTTATTCTTGTGATCAAACTCAATTTTCAGCATCATTACTCCAGTCTTCAGTGTCACATGATACTTCAGAAATCATTCTAATATGCTGATTTGCTGTTCAAGAAACATTTATTTATCTATTATTATCAATATTTTAAACTGTTGAGTTTTTTTTAGGATTCTTTGATGAATAGAAAGATCCAAATGGTGCTTTAAATTGATCAAAAGTGATGATAAAGACATTTATAATGTTACAAAATATTTCTATTTCAGATAAATGCTGTTCTTCTGAACTTTCTAGTCATCCAAAAAATCAGAAAAATTCTACTCAGCTGTTTTTAGCATAATATTTATAATAAATGTTTTGTTGAGCAGCAAATCAAAATATTAGAATGATTTCTGAAGGATCATGTGACTGGAGTAAAGCTAAGAATTCAGCATTAAAATAACAGGAATAAACTACATTATAAAATATATTCAAATAGATGACAGTTATTTTAAAGAGTAAAGATGTTTCAGAATTGTACTGTTTTTGCTGTACTTTGGTTCAAATAAATGCAGGCTTGGTGAGCAGAAGAGACTTCTTTAAAAAACATTAAAAATGTTACTGTTCAAAAACTTTTGACTGCTAGTGTATTTAGTATTTAAAATAAGATAAACATTTAGTGACATAAACTGTAAAAAACAAAACTAAATTATTTTATTTTAGCTAGTTTAAAAGAATAAAAATAACAAAACCAAAAAAAAAAAATTATATATATATATATATAATAAAATCTAGGAATATTTCAATGATCCTAAAATAACACTGGTGTGTAATACCAGTAATATGGTGATGTATTTATTTTACTTTACGCTGATATTCTTAGTTCTACTTAGCATGCAATGTGTGTAATAGAGACTAAAACAAAAGCTAATTTTTACATAAAATTGCTATGTGAAAAAATAAATGTATTTTCCCCCCACATTTCATATCAATATAATTTCTAAGCTTAAGATTTTATTTCTAAGCTACCAAAAAAGGTATATACACCTTATTCTTTAACGCAGAACTGCATATCTGTGAGACTTTCGGTTTAATTATCCGCTATAGGGAAATAGCAAGAACAACAACATGCTGTAATCATTAAATCTGTTTGCACTATAAACCAGTGTGTTTATAATTAAGATAATACATTAAAAGAATATGGTAAGACACAACAATTTGCAATATCAAGCAGCAAAACAAGTTGTTTTGTTCAGCTAAAAATAGCTGGACGCGGATGAGATCAGAAGCCAAACCCATAAAATATACAAATGGCCGCGCCCACTCTTACTGGAAGAAAAAGGTGGATAAAAATATAAAATGAATAATTAAAAACAAAAAATTGGAAGTCTTAAGTTCTTCAGCAACTAGTAAGAATATACTAAACTAGTAATCAACATGAAACAGGTCTGTAAAAAACTGATAGGTCTTGCTTTATTTGCTAGTATTTGGACTACACTGGTATTTTTGTTTAAAGCTTGCAGTGTTGCAATAATTGGCCACTTCCCTCACAGCGTGACAGGCGTTGTTTTTGGAGGATTTGATGGTTGTCTGAGCAAAGCTCTTGGTTTTGGCTCAGAGGAGGAAGCCTTACAGGCAGAGCCATCCGTCCATCTACAAACATCTCCAGAGACTGAACCCGCCTCTCTTGCTGCAGCCAGTATAGCATCTCAGTACGGTCCCATCGCATCTTTTCCCTGTACGGCCGACCCTGTGACAACCAAAACAACAGTGAAGAGTTTCAAATGCAAATCACCAGTGGCGTATAACCAAGCATTGATGCACTCACCTTATAGCTGATGTTGTCATTGAAGCGGGTTGTGATGTGGTCCACAGCCTTGGACAATTCTTGGTCTACGACTGAAATTTGAGAGTTGAGCTTCTCTCTTTGACTTGCCTCTTCCATTCTAGCGATGGATGAGCCATGATAACCTAAGTATTTGCAATGAATCTGTATTATTATCTTGTATTTTAATTCATTCATAAGAATTTTCAAGGTTCTTTGCATCTGATGTACCTCGCTGGAAAAATCTGTTGGGGTCAGATGCCTCTCTCTCAAAGTCCTCCAGCCCGGAGAGCAAGAGCTCCCTCTTCTGGATCAACCGAGCCGCCTGCTCCCACGCAGCAATTGCCTGAGGGCACACAATACATCCACGTGACAACATAAATCCTAGATGATCATGATGAAAAGCCAGGAGAGTTCATTATCATTATCTCTACCTCCTGCAGATGGTCCCTGTGCTCTTGGGAGCTGTATTTGATGGCCATGTCTAGTCGTTGTCCTTCTGGGACAAGCAGGGTCTTCCAGACCCTCTCTAGCCTGATCTGCAACTGTTCTCCATGCAGAAGTCCAACAGCTGGATCTTCACATTCGTCCTTTTCAGACTGAAGAACATTAATCAGTCAAACAATCTGTTTACATATATAGTACACAAGAGAAAATAATAGTTGAAGATAATGGTTGAATTTATAAAAATGACCCTGTTCAAAAGTTTACATACACTTAATTGTTAATACTACGTTGTTACCTGAATGATCCACAGCTCTATTGTTTGTTTGTTTTTTGGTGATAGTTGTTAAAGTGTCCCTTGTTTGTCTTGAACAGTTAAACTGCCTGCTGTTCTTCAGAAAAATCCTCCGGGTCCCACAAATTCTTTGGTTTTTCAGCATTTTTGTATATTTAAACCCTTTCCAACAATGACTGTATGATTTTGAGATCCATCTTTTCGCAAAGGACAATTGAGGGACTCTTATGCAACCATTACAGAAGGTTCAAACACTCACTGATGCTCCAGAAACGAAACACAATGCAGCATTTTGCAGATTCTGCAAGGTGTATGTAAGCTTTTGACTTCAACTGTACAAAAAAGTAACTATAAAGTGACTTTGTGAGCTAGACTGTTTCAAACGTCCTTCTGCTAAACAGAAGCCTGCACTAAAAATAACAGCGACATAACATGATAGACGTAGGAGCAATCGGTGGAAAACAGAAGTGCTGTGTTTTATAATGGGAAGGAAAGGAACTTGAACTCACTGCATCTCGTATTTCCTCTTCTAGATTTTTCTCTGAAACACAGATATTTCTGCATTCATTCATACACTTTTGGACACTTAATGCATTTTTATAAATGTACCAGTATTTCCTTTTTCGTTTAAGAAATATATAACATGCCATCGAGTTCTGGTTCCCTTCCCAATCCTCCCATCTCTATGGTGTTGATGTTCCAGAATCCAGGAACAAATTCTTGTTTCTGTCTCCTAAGTGAACTGATCCTTTCCTGCTGCCTTCTGGAAGAGAATGATCAAATAAAATACAATAATTAAAATGTTAATTAAAATTAATTCGTGTTCTGAAGATGAACAAAGGTCTTACGGGTTTGGAATCACATGAGGGTGAGTAATTAATGACAGAATATTCATTTTTGGGTGAACTATCTCTTTAAAGGTTGAAGGGATGTCTTATGGGTGCAAGCCATCATGCATCATTTCCAGAGTAAATGTGAAAGGATAAACAAAAAAAAACCCATCCCAGCTGTTAACATCAGACCTTCTCTTCTCATCTCTCTGCAGCTGAGCCAGCTTGTGTCTCTCTGCCTCTTCATCATCACTGTCATACAGGTGAAACAGCACTGACAGATAATCGGAGTCCTTCAAAACCAGAGCACAAATAACACAAACACAATCCATTCAAGTCCACAAATTCCAAATGTATTCAGCATTTATTACCCATAAACACACACTCTATTATTGATTCACCTGACTGGAAATGTAGTCAAGATAATCATCCATTGATAGTTGATATCTCCACCACTGAAACCAGGCTCTGTACGCTCGAGCGGTTGCATTCACAGGCCTTTTCCTGTTCGCAGCCCTCTGTGTTCGCTCTCTGCATTTATGAAAATCAATTAAAGATTATATCTAATTCTGTGGTGTGAAAGAACCACAAATACACATAAGAAATGTAAGAAAGAAAAGAGCACCTGTGGGATATGCTGTATGGATTGGGCCTCCTGAGTGACGGGTTCATTAGTTTGTCATTAATCACTGTTTTTGGGCAGAATGTGGCGTTTTTCAGGGCAGGCTCAAGTCTGGGGTCCTTCAAAAGATCAAAAGCAGCTTTACATTATGATGTTATTATACTTAAACCAAAAGAAATGCACATTTGAAAATACTACAGCTAGTCCCCAATGTCTAAATCAACTTACCTCATCCAAGTTGAAATACTTTGTTGAAATACTTTTGGATAACTCTTCAAAGACTTTACTTATTTCCATCCGTTCTTCAACCAAGTTCTGATCCATCAGAGCAAGCGATGCTGAATCAATCTAGAGTTTTAGAATTAATATATAGGTAAGTCCAATATAAGACAACTTATATGTGACCCTGGACCACAAAAACAGTCTTAAGTTGCACGGGTATATTTGTAGCAATAGCTAACAATACATTGTATGGGTCAAAAATGATAGATTTTTCTTTTATGTCAAGAATCATTAAGATATTAAGTAAAGATCATGTTCCATGAAGATATTTTGTAAATTTCCTACTGCAAATATATCAAAATTAATTTTTTGATTAGTAATATGCATTGCTTAGTACTTAATTTGGACAACTTTAAAGGCGATTTTCTCAATTTTCTCAGTTTTGATTTTTTTGCACCCTCATATTCCTGATTTTCAAATAATAGTGATTTCCAAATACTGTCCCATCCTAAAAGTGAACCTTATGACTGGTTTTGTGGTCCAGGGTCCCATATTTCAGTTTTAATTTATAAATGAGGTATATAAAAATATACAATAACAGAATATTAATAATATTAATAGTAATCATGTATAAAGAACAGTATATATAAATTTTGTTATATTTAGATTTGGATAAAGTTTAGTAAAAATAAACTGAAATAAAATATAAAAATTTAATTTAAAACTAAACAAAATAACTGAAAAAAATAAGCTGAATTACTAAAATTATTAAAACTAAAATGTTAATTTACAAAAATAGAATTAATAAAAAACTAATAAAAACAAAACAACCAAATTACTAAAACTTAAATAAAAAAACAAATACTACAAAATTAAAATGAACAAATATATATATATATATATATATATATATATATATATATAAAATTCAAAGTGTTTAAAAATACTATAATAGCTATAAATAATATTAAAATAACCCTGTTGATCTCACCTCTTTAGTGAGGTCATTGTAGACTGGTGGGTACATGCTAAGTTTGATAGTCTCTGGGAGAATCCTAGCGGACACACGGGCCACTGCTGTGCGCATGATGGTTTGAGGACAAAACGCCACACTGACCACATCTCCTTGTGGGTGTGTAGGCTTCTCCACAAGAACTTTGTGCTTCTTCATTTCCTCCTCTTCCTCCATAATTTTCTAAAAAGAAATGCCTGTTGTTACAGTGATTTGCAAATGACATAGTCACTATACACTGAGTTTAATTCTGTATGTACTGTACCTGTAGTTTTTGTTGGAGCCTTTGAAGTCTGCTGGATCTATAGCAGGTCAGAGATTCTATAAGCGAGCACAGATCTGTCTCACAGTTATCGCCATCCTCATAAACACTCTCTTGTAATAATCTATAAACACATACACACAAATGAGTTTCAGTTCCCCTTACTCTTGCACACAGACACCGTAAATAGTATGCGGTGCGAGTGCTTTGTAACAACAGCCCAACCTCTTCAGATCCTCCCTAGGACTGATGCATTTCTCTAGGCTGGAGGTAGGATGTGTGGACAGTGGGGCTAATGGGGTTGGAGGCCGATTGAGTAGCGTTATCTCCAGCTCCTCCAGCAGTGTCTCCTTCTGTAGGTCAGGCATGGAGTGACATCCCTAAGAGGACAGAAAGAGAAATCTTTAAAGGGATAGTTCACCCAAAAATGAAAGTTCTGTCATTAATTACTCATCCCTAATGTCATTCCAAACATTTAAGACCTCCGTTCATCTTAGAAACACAAATTAAGATATTGACCGTGGAAGTATCCTTGCTGTTTTCATCAAATTTCATCGAAAATATCCTAATTTGTGTTCAAAGGTGAACGAAGGTCTTACGGGTTTGGAACGACATGAGGGTGAGTAATTAATGACAGAATTTTCATTTTTAGGTGAACTATCCCTTTAAGGATTATATAAATCTACATGCAAATGTTTGAAAACTTGTGTGCAATGGAATAGATTATAAAAGTCCCTGGTCACCTTTATCCTGACCAACCGGTTTTGACGGGGACTCTGATCTTGCTCTTCTTTCAGTGTATAAGACATACTGGCTGTAGAACCTAGACACATGCATACATTCAGTGTCCAGATGTCACATCTTGTATTATAATCCATCATTTTAAAGAGACAGTTCACAAAAAATGAATATTCTGTCATCATGTTTTACGCAGCTCTGTGTAGTAGCTAATATTAGCACTTGTTTTTGGTATAACAAATGTCATAGCCTTCCGAAATCAAGGCACCCTCTTGGCTTTCACTGTAAGGTAAAAAATAAATTATGTTTTTACATCTTCTTTTTGTGTTCCATAAAAGTGGGTGAGTATATGACGACAGAATTTTCATTGAGTAAACTATCACTTGTATCTGTGTATCTTGCCGCACATTGTGTGTCTGTCTTATAGATGATTGGCTTCATATTACAGGGCTGGAGGTCATACACACATTGAAGATCCAGCTCTCCGATTTTCTCCTGAATCTGTAGACACAGAAATTAATTAATTAAATAAACTTGCATACATTACCAGTCAAAAGTTTTTGAACA
>NC_133364.1:15492896-15541615 GCF_049309525.1 Garra rufa | reverse complement strand
AAATAAAAAAGCTGATATTGTCTTAACTGGTATAAAAAAAAATTAAATACAACTGTACTGTCTAAACTGACAATCAGTGTAGGTGACAAAATTTAGTCTGACCAGTGATAGTGAGAGTCCCTGTGCTATTGGATTTGCCACGGTCATTCTCAGCATAGCATGTGTACGAGCCCTCGTCACTTTTTGACGCATTCAGAATCTCCAGACTTCCATCATCCCAAACTAACATCCTAAAAAAAAATAAGGATAAAGAGAGAAAAGGATGAAGATAGCTGTAGTCACGCTTCTATCTCTGCCACAGCATTATGATTCACCAGTTCAAGATCGACTAACTAGCCTCGAAGAGTTGGTGAGCAACTCTGAACCTCGTTTCCAGAAAAACTTAGGTTTAGGAGCAGCGCGGGGTTTGCACTCTATAACCACACGTCCGTTTTCAGCCCCGAGCAGAACCTTCTTCACTGGATTATAAATGAATGTTGGTGCACAGGCTGTGAAGAGACCATAAAAGACACTCAACCTTCAACAAAACATATGTACCTTTTATATACAATACTTTACAAGTGTAAAGAAGCATTTAAAAGCTCACAGACGACCCGAAGCTCTGCGCTGGCATAGATGGTCCCCCATTCGTTTTCAGCAACACACTGATACATCCCCGAATCCTCAAACGTGAGACTGGAGAACTTCAGCTCCCCTTTGCCATACTAAAAAAGCAGAACAGACATGATTACGATTATCATATAAAACAACCGGAAGTTCTCATATGGGTTTTCCTCAACAAATTAAACAGTGTATTAACTGAATAGCCATCCTTCAGCCAGCGTATCCAAGGTAAAGGCTTCCCCACAGCAACACATCTGAGAGTGAGCTCACTTCCAACATCTTTCTCTGTGTCATTGATATGCTCTGCCCACTCTGGAGCACCTGAGGACACAATCAGATGAACACAATAGCTACATTTGAAAGTTTGAATTTAAACGCAAATTTTAATGGTAACCCCAGATATTAAGACTTGTATGGGGGTTAATATAACATACCGGTAATGATTTCTTTTATTGAAATATACAGTAGAAAACCCATGAAAGCCATTGTTTCAATGATGTAAAATGGTTGAACTTGGTGAGCTACATAAGCAATGGAATGAGCAACTTGGAAAATTAAATACTGATACAATGCCACATTGTGTGGCTTTCAGTTGTATTTTTCAGTCGAAGGGCAACAAGAGAAGCAATGTAAGTCTTTACTGTTTTCTTAGCGATAAGAAGAGGAGAAAAGAACGGGAAGATGCCTGCGAATGAATAAAACTTCCTAAAGACCTGCGTCTTTGTTCTCTCCACTTTAGCCCTGATGCCTTTGAAGCTTTTAGTCGACCACAGCTACTAAAAGAGCTTACAAACGGCAGAGACAAGAAACGCTAGATGCCATCCTGGCAGGATGTAAACATGCTGACGCTTGTCATGACGCCGCAGCCACTGAAGGAGTTTCTCAGTGTGGATTTCACTCGATATTTGGGGACGTGTAGACTCCTTGTGAGGAAAAACATCAATGGTACAGCCTTTGGTTTAAGTCGACACTTATATCCATCACCATCTATAAGCTCTTTCAGTAGCTGTGGTCATTGTATCAGTATTTTATTTTCCGAGTTGTGTTGCAGTAAAAATAGCAACAGGTAGCACCAGCAGCTCAAAGAGTGCAATTATTTGACTTCATCGAAACAATGGCTCTCCACACAGTCCATAAAATGTATAAAACGATGTAGATTTTTTAATAACGTAAATCTTTCATGGGTTTTCTACTACATATTTCAATAAAAGACATTTTTTAAATACTATGACTAAGGTGTACTACTCTTTTAGTGTCCTGTTTTTTTTTTTTTTGCATACTGTAAGTATTTATTTTAGACGCAACAATTTTTAAGTTTAAAGAACTTAATAGTTAAATGTCAAAAGCGACATTAAAGATATGTATAATGTTATGAAAGATCAAATAAATACAGTTCTTTGAACTTCAATTCATCAAAGAATCCTAAAAAAAACTGATCACAATTTTCACAAAAATTTGAAGCAGCTCAACTGCTTTCAACAATGATAATAAGGTTGAGCACCAAATCAGTATATCAGAATGGTTTCTGAAGGATCATGTGACACTGAAGACTAAACCAAACCAGAATGTCTGTTTTTCAAACAGTAAGATACTTTTACCTTCCACATAGAGCCACTGTCGATACCAGTCCATCCCTTTAACGTTGAGCGTCTCACACTCATAGCTCCCTTCATCCTCATACTGAACGTTAATAAGGTGCAATAAAGCTCCATTCATGCTGACCTCATAGTTGGGCGGGAGATCAGCATCTAACTTCCTCCAGCGGATGTGTGGGAGCGGACTAAAAGGTAAACATTGAGTTTATATTGTTAAAAACAACCAAAAATGAAGGTGTAAAGAACAACTATGATTCACTAACAAAAAGTACTGTTATATTACTGTGTTAATTGGACATACACCATGTTTATTAAGAGTAGCATGTTAATACCAAGGTAAATGAATAGCGTATTCATTCAGTACCACTGTATTGTATATACAGCATGAAAGTACCATAGTATCACCACAGTACCATGCAGACTACATTTCCAGTATTTCCAGTATCAAGATTTTTAATGTTTTTTAAATCTGCTTACCAAGCCTGTGTTTATTTGATCCTAAGTACAGCAAAAACAGTGCTATTTTTAATAACTGCTTTCTAGTTGTATACATTATAAAATTGAATGTATTCTTATGATTTCAAAGCTGAATTTTTAGCATTATTACTCCAGTTACATGATCCTTCAGAAATCATTCTAATATTCAGATTTGCTGCTCAAAAAAAACATCTATTATTATTGTTGTTGTTGTTGTTGTTGTTGTTGTTGAAAACACCTGAGTAGAATAGAATTACGAAAAAACTTACACAACTGTTTTAAATATTGATAATGATAATAAATGTTTCTTGAACAGCAAATAAGCATATTAGAATGATTTCTAAAGACTGGAGTAATGATGCTGAAAATGTAGCTTTGATCACAGGAATAAATTGCATTTTAAAATATATTCAAATAGAAAGCAGTCATCTTAATAAGTAAAATATTTAAAAATGTTGCTGTTTTTGCTGTGCATTGGATCAAATAAATGCAGGTTTGGTGAGAAGAAAAGTCTTCTTTAAAAACATTACAAATCTTACTGTTCAAAAACTTTTGACTGGTAGTGTATATGGACAACTGCGTTTGTTGACTCACTTTCCAAGAGCAAAGCACTCCAGAGTGATGTTCTGATGCACCAAAGCATAAGTCTTGGGAAATTTCACACGGATATCAGCAGGATACCGCTTCACCTCCTCTGTGCAAAGGGCAGAGATGAAAAGTTAGGTCATTTATTTACCTTTAAAAACAACAGTGGGTTCAATAAGGCAATTATGAGCAAAAATCATAGCATTGTGCATAATGCTACAGCACTTACTTTCTATTTGTGGAATCAGAGGAATCGGCATGCTGAAAACACTCTTGCCAATAGTAGGGCTTGACACGAAACAAGAATAATTCCCAACGTCAGATGCCTCGACTTTAGCGATGTACATATTTCCAGTGGTCTGAGACACGAAGCGCCTCTGGTCTGGGATGATGAAGTTGGGGAAGTCATTGTAGATCCAGCGGAACATCACCTCACCTGAGAGACAAACAAAACAACTGACAGAAATTAATGCTGGAAAGAAAGTGAATCTATTAGGTACCATGCAAGCACTCTCAAAATAAAAAAAGGTACAAAGATACAAAGGTACAAAGTACCTTTTAAAAGGAACACATTTGTACCTTATTTACTGCTAAGAGGTGCATTTTAGTACCTTATTTTTCGTTAAACTGTGTTTGTCTTGGTGACGTGATCATGTCTTACTTGGATAGCGAGAGGGAGGAGAACACAGTAGTACCGCTCCCTGTCCCTCCTTAACATGTACAGCCTCTCTCTCATCTGTTGGGAACTGGTTCAGGTCTACAGCCCGAAAAAGAAAAAAAGAAATAAAATCTGAGAAAAGATCATATTAATTGCAAATATAATAAGTCCTACTGTATCCGTCACATACATCCAAATTTGACGATGGCCTCTTTGCTGATGACAGTGCCGTACACGTTCTTAGCCACACACACATATTTCCCAGCATGCTTGCCCTTGTCTGGGTTGGTGATGACCAGGTTTCCTCCCACCAGGCTAAAGTGCTCATCAGGCTGTTCCATCAGTTTAATTTCCCAGTTGTTTAACCACCATCTGTGAAATATAACGTTTTATTAATGACCTTCTGGTTGACTTCCTCATTGATTCTTCTGCAAGTGCAAACAATCAGGTAAACACCTCAATGTAATTCCCAGCGGTAATGAGAAAGTGAAAAAATTACTTGATAATGGCTGGAGGGTTGGCTCGTGCTCTGCAGTTCATGGAGATTTTGTTCTCTGGTGAATCTTCCGCATACACTGTGTCCAAGGGCTCCTCCTCAAATATGGGCCCAAAGCCAGTGGCTTCCTCTGATGGACAAGACATGAGCCAGCATTATATTTAATATACAAAAAAACTACCCAACAATTTAAATGGTAACATATCAATATTTCATTCTATGTATTTACTTGTAGGTAAATGTTATAGACTTACTGTCAAAAATTCTGGGTTCAAAGATCCTGGGTTTAATTGCAGCTGGAAAATTAAAGAAAACATTTTAGAACAACTTTAGTTTTTACAGGATTATAATGAATATTAAGTCAGTATTAACTAAAGTAAGTAAAACAAACATACAGTTGAGGTCAAAAGTTTACATACACAATGTTATTTTACCAAAATAAGAGGGATTATACCAAATGCATGTTATTTAATTTTAGTACTGACCTGAATTATGTATTTTACATAAAAAGATGTTAACATACAGTCAATAAGAAAAAATAATAGTTGAATTTGTAAAAATGACCTGGTTCAAAAGTTTACATCCCCTTGATTCTTAACACTGTGTTGCTACCTGAATGATCCACAGCTGTGTTTTTTTGTTCAGTGATAGTTGTTCATGTGTCTCTTCTTTGTCCTGAACAGTTAAACTGCCCGCTGTTCTTCAGTAAAATCCTTCAGGTCCCACAAATTCTTTGGTTTTCCAGCATTTTTGTGTATTTGAACCCTTTCTAACAATGATTTTGAGATCCATCTTTTCACACTGAGTACAACTGTTCTTCAAATTCAAAAAGTTTTCTTCCTTATAAAACATCACAGTTCCTCAGTTCTCCGTGTTAAAAGATGAATCTCAAAACCATACAGTCATTGTGGGAAAGGGTTTAAATACACAATTTCTGAAGAACAGCAGGCAGTATTACTGTTCAGGACAAACAGGGGACTCATGAACATCTATCACTGAACAAAAAAAAAAAAAAAAACACAGCTGTGGATCATTCAGGTAAGAATACAGGGGGTGTAAACTTTTGAACCAGGTCATTTTTATAAATTCAACTATTATTTTCTCTTGTATGTAAACATATTTTATGTGAAATACCTTATTCAGGTCAGTACTAAATAAACAACAACATGCATTTTGCAGATTCTAAAAGGGGATGTAAACTTTTGACCTCAACTGTAAAAAGGGTTTCCACCCTTGAAGATGCTCATGCACAAATTTTTTTTGCTAAATCATGGTATAACTTTGAACCTAACAGCTAAATAAACACACACACACACACACACACACACACGCATTCAGTTCCGTACCGGTCGATAAAAAGAAGTAAGCCAGAACACACAGAAGCATGGCTGGGGTCACCATCTTGATCTGACCGTTACAAACCAAGCCTGAGAAGGAGAAAGAGACAGAAGCTGCAGTTTTGAAAGCTACTGAAAGCTGCTTTGTCTCACTCTGATGTGCAAACGAAACATTAACGATTTATCACATCCTACCAATGTTAGCAGTAAATCAGACAAAGACAAAAACACAAACACAGACTATGCACACATGCATGTTTACGCCCACAAGTTCAGTCATGACTGCAGATGTAACACATAAAGGAAAGGTAAATCTGAATCTGCACACATACACAGCTGCTATATGCTACATGGAATGCTTCCTAACACATGCAGCATCTCTTATTTGCTGCCACTGCACTTTCACACATGCTCACAAAGGGTGAGTAAGGACGTTTCTACCTGCCACCTAAAATGTGTCCATTCATCATGCATCTCAAGAACACATTTGACCATCCATCCATCTCTCTAAACATTTGTATTTGCAGCATGTTATGCACATGTGCTCTACATGAATGCATTGCATTTTCAGCAATCTCTTATAATCTCATTGCATCCTCTGATCTGCTGTCTGCTCTTGTCCTGCACACTCGGATTTAGGTCACTGCATGTCTACTGTCTACTAAACTCACACTAAGGGAGTGGCAGTAAAAAACTAGCAGCTGATCTGAATTATCTTTATTGAAATACATGAATTTATATTTTAAATGAACAGAGTATAAAAATAATAGCTGGATTTTACACTCCCTTTCCTTATTATTATTATTTTTTTTTTGTGTGATCGTAACACATTAAGTGTATTTTCAAACACTGCGTAATTTATGATACCTCTTTAGCGCCGCACTCCGGCATAACACTGCCATTATAATTTCTATCCTTTTTGTTGCCAGGAAACTGAGGACTAACTTCTGTCCCGTTTAAAGTTTAGGCAAGTAAATATCATGTAATTAACTCGCATAACAGCTCGCTTCTGCATAGCAATTACCAAATTTATCAATATGTTAAAAATACTTCATATAATGTCATTAGTATGAATTCACACTATTAATTTTATAGTTTTTTTTTTTTTTTAATAATACCTCTAATATGTATTCTCATTTTATTATGTATGTCGTTTTTTTCTGTCTTTTTTTAATATAGGGATGACATAAATCATGACCGGACTCATCCACCCTGTTTCTTCTGCATTGCGGTATTCCCAAACTGCGCGGAACACCTTCATCCGGACTTCAGCATGCAGAATAAACTCCTGAAGGCCATAGACACATCATATTCTCACTAGAAACCCCCAAAGCTCTACATATCATCATACCAGCAGCAAACTTACCGGAAGAATGCGTTAAATCCTTCGTCAAACCCTCAGATCTGGATCAGAACCACCGCGTCGTCCCGCAGCCCAGCGCGGAGACAGACACACGGCCCGCACGGCACCAGCCTGCTATTGGACGAGAGCGGAAGCTGCGCATGCCAGGATGCCGTAACACAGAGGGATGCTGTCTCAGTCCATGTGCCGCTGCAGTGGATCTTAAAGTAGTCAAGGTGATTTTAAGGCATTTATGAATTATGAGTATAAAATGTATACAGACCAGCACGTGATATTTGGTGGTTTAAGGTAAAAAGAGGCTTATCCACACACATCTGTTCAAATCCAGTGGATTACATTCTTACACTGGCATGGGGGAGGGAAAGAAATAGATTATTTGTTGTTTGTATGGAGAAACATCAATGCAGGGAGGAATTCTGTGGCACTCCAGATGTGGCTGTAGAATATTTTTCCACAAATTTTGTATGCATGCAAATTTGACGGTACACTCATTTTGTATTTTCAGGACGTTTTGGAATATTTTTCCTTTCCCGAAATGTGTCACTACCGAAACACAGTAATGTATAATTAATAAGAAGGGTTATATTGACCTATTAAGATTTTGTTTACATCTACCTAGTAATTTTTTTTTTTTTTTTTTTGCTATTTTATTTTATGTTTTTAGAGGTAAATCAACAACAATTACATTTTTAACAATATTTAAAGTGTAATTTATGAGATTTGTTCTATTTTTTTTTTTTTTTTTTTTTTTTTTTTTTTTTGTAAAAGGCATAAAGCTAATCATACTGATTTCAAAGTTAAGGATTTATTAGTTCGATTAAACGATGAACCAAACGCTATCATAACATCTTAGTTGATAAGTCAATATACTTTATTATTGACAAAATATCCCATGTTTTGGTTGTGACTGCACATTTTCGGTAGTGACAGTAATGTTTGGTAGTGACCACACTAAAACATACTAAAGTACAAAACATTTGCATAACTGAACTAAAATGTTGTTTATTTCCCCCAAATAAAGTATTATGTAAATGATATCACTACAGAAACTTCACCAAATGACGATATTTCAGTCGTGACTGTTTCGGCAGTGACAATTTCAGATACTTTTGAGCCTATCTCAAAGATGCTAATCAGAAAATGCTAGCACAGTTCTGAAAAGTTATACACACATATAAACAAAATTTTATGGAATAGTACCCTAAAAAACCAACGTCAAAACCGAATCTTCCCCAAATAAAGACATTTCAGTTGTGACTGTTTCAGTAGTGACAATTTTAGATACTTTTGAGCCCAGCTCAAAGATGCTAATTAGCACATGGTTAGCTAGCATAGTTCTGAACAATTATACACACATAAAAACAAAATTTTATAGAATAACCCCTAAAAAAACAACGTCAAAACCAAAACTTCCCCAAATAAAGACATTTCAGTTGTGACTGTTTCAGTAGTGACAATTTTAGATACTTTTGAGCCCAGCTCAAAGATGCTAATTAGCACATGGTTAGCTAGCATAGTTCTGAACAGCTATACACACATAAAAACGAAATTTTATAGAATAACCCCTAAAAAACCAACGTCAAAACCGAATCTTCCCCAAATAAAGACATTTCAATTGTGACTGTTTCAGTAGTGACAATTTTAGATACTTTTGAGCCCAGCTCAAAGATGCTAATTAGCACATGGTTAGCTAGCATAGTTCTGAACAGTTATACACACATAAAAACGAAATTTTATAGAATAACCCCTAAAAAAACAACGTCAAAACCAAAACTTCCCCAAATAAAGACATTTCGGTTGTGACTGTTTCAGTAGTGACAATTTTAGATACTTTAGAGCCCAGCTCAAAGATGCTAATCAGCACATGGTTAGCTAGCACCGTTCTGAGCAGTTGTACACACATAAAAACTAAATTTTACAGTATGTAATAACACCCCAAAATAATGATAATAATGTCACTACAAAAACTTCCCCAAATGTTTTGGTTGTGACTGTTTCGGTAGTGACAATTTTAGATACTTTTGAGTTCAGCTCAATGGTGCTAATGAGCACATGATTAGCTAGCACAGTTCTGAACTGACATACACATATAAAAAGTAAATGTTATGGAATAACCCCCCAAAAAGTGTGCTTGATTGTAGAAAAAAATGTTTGGTAGTGATGTTCCTTAAAGTTACACACAAATTTTCAGACTTCTGAACACATTTACCTCAAAATGATGAGGCCTATATCACCATGTACAGTAGCTATGAGAGAGTGATGCATAAATATTACCTGATAATAAATCTGCTTTTAAAAATGCTTTTATATATATATTAAGCTATCAGATTGTATTTTGTATTATTGTGGGTTTCAATAATAGAAGGATCTTTGTAAATATCTAAGATCTGAATACCTCAATGTTTTTAAATGTCTTTTTTGGTTGTTAGACACCAGTGTGCACCAATTCTGTATCATAAATGTGACCCTGGACCACAAAACCAGTCATAAGGTTAAATTTTACAAAACTGAGATATATACATCACATGAATGCTCAATAAATAAGCTTTCTATTGGTGTATAGTTTGTTAGGATAGGACAATATTTGGTCGAGATACATCAATTTGAAAATCTGGAATCTAAGGGTGCAAAAAAATCAAAATACTGAGAAAATCACCTTTAAAGTTGTCCAAATTAAGTTCTTAACAATGCATATTACTAATCAAAAATTACATTTTGATAGGTTTACAGTAGGAATTTTACAAAAAATCTTAATGTAACATGATCTTTACTTAATTGCCTAATGATTTTTGACATAAAAGAAAAATCAATAATTTTGACCCATACAATGTATTTTTGGCTATTGCTACAAATATACCCCAGCGACTTAAGACTGGTTTTGTGGTCCAGGGTCACATATATATATATATATGTATACACACACACACAACAGTATACAATTATTGTGTATAAGGAATAAAATCAAAAACAGACAGATAGTAGTGAAATCCGGAAACCAACATTTATTTTAATCCTTTTATATACAAAATATTTTTTTTTTTGCGATTATATTATAGAGTAAACCATTTCACAGCCTTTCATGCTTTATTTTCATGTACCTTTAACATTAACCAGAATATTATTTCACACACTACGTTTCATTCGTCTCTGCCCCCTCCGACAAAAACACATCAAAAGATTCTGCACCCACAGCAGTGCAATCCGGCCTCCTTCTTTGGGGATGCGTCTGCCTCTTCTCATAATCTCCCTACAGAAAAAAGTCAAACTAGCTGGCCAAATAGAAAAGAAAACAACAGTGCCATTAAAAGAGTCAGAGCTGATGTGTGTGTGTGAATTCAGGTGGAACACTGTGCGGTTTTCTGCAGCTCTACCAACGCATACTCAATCCAATAGGGTTGTCGGCTTTTTTTCATCCGATTGCTGGGATATAGTTCCTCTAGAGCGTCATGATCAAGGGCTTAGTTCCATTCGTTGGCCTTTAATGTGTCTAAAACAATTTGGGCTGGGTATTTACAAAGCAAATGTCAGATCTATACATTAAAAAGCAGACAAATCCAAACTAAAAAACTTGATGCAAGTTATGACAAGCTAAACCATGAAAATCAAGGGCCTCGCCACAAAAAAAAAAGTGGCTCGCCCTATATTGACAGTGGACAGACATAAACACACATTCATCCATTCCAAACACACACATATATTCACGCATGCCTGCATAAACCGCACACACTCCAGCCATAATCTGCGACAGCACCACTGCCGACCATGTGTTTAGTGAAGCCCGGATTTCACTCGACAGCTCGTAATACTTCATAACATGCAGTAAGGTGATTTAAAAAAAGGTTACATGTGAGAATGTGTGTATTTCTGCCTATGTTGAGATCTTCCCAAGGACAAGCTATAGTTGGTTGCTTCCATCCAGACCAATCAACAGCAGTTCGCTCTTTAAAGAGAAGTGGCAGTATTTTTAGCTGTCGAAAAGGGGAATGAAATGCCCCTCAGGTGACTTCTGTGGCTTCCTTGAGTCTTGCGGTCTTCACTCAGCGCAGGTTTTGAGTATCGCTCGCAGTACTGATATAAAAGAGGGCTGCGCTCAAAGCGATGACAGGGAATTTTGAATAGAGAATCATGTTTTCTACCAAGGCACTAAGGAACCGTGCTGAGGGGCCTTCGTTGCATCCCATACTGTACAACCACAACAAGAGCAGTGTGAATTCTGCTGCCCAATGTGGGTTCGCGGCTGGCTACAAGGCTGTCTAGGGGGGCTTTCCTTGACAATAACAGTCCTGAATGAAGTGAACCTTAACTCACTAACTCAATGACTTTTCTTCAGGGAGAAAACTTCTGTCGTAAAAATAAACAGAACAAACACAGGGCGCAAAATGAACCACGAGAGAAGGATAAAACCACGTCTGGTGTCTGAAAAGAGTGCTTGTGTGTCAAAAACATGCTACCTCACATCCCTGATAACAAGTTTTTAGATTCTGCGTTTTTTTTTCGTAATATTCAAAACTTCTGACGCCTAAGAACAGCTTTTACACGTATTACATACTTCACAACAATGCCCACAAAGACATTGGTGCCTGAAATGTGCATAATACCGATTTGAACACTGACGACAGAACGCGACAGGCATTAGCTGTGAAGCAAAAGTGAGTATCATATAGTCAGACGAGGTTTACAGTCTCCACAACGCTGGTTAAAGGTGCGGAAATTTCGTGCGCGATAAAAGTCCGTTGTGTATTGTCGGTGGTGTAGCGATGCACTGTTCACACAGTGAATCCGTGAAAACTTGGAACCTGTTGCGAAGAGCTGTAAATGTGAACGCATCTTAATGCTGATTCGCCAAGGGACGTTCCATGCGAGTCCAAGGGACGAGATGGTGTGATATAATGCCATCTGATGGTAAATGGGGCCATGGTAATAAAATATATATCAATTTATATATTCCTATACACATATATCGATATATATGTATGCTCGCTGTAGGATAATACGCTTAATATGTCTCAATTTCTTAGTCTTTCATTAGGGGCGTTTGTTTTGTTTCTTTTGCTGTGTGATGTCAGGGGGTCACAGTGCAATAGAGACTGTTCTCCATATGATGGTGTGACGAGGAGGCGGGGTGTTGGATGGGTCGAAGGTCAGTTACACGAAGGAGTTCATGGCGTTGACCGGAGAAGGAGCCTCCGAACTCTCGTTGCCCTCCGCCGTGTCTTTTTCCTTCTTCCCGCTGTACTGGCCGATGAACGAGCCGTCCTCGTTGAACTGGCCATCTCCTCCCTCGCCGTAATCCACCAGGCTGTCGTCGCTGTCGTCCTTCTTGACCGTGCCGTTGGATGGGGTCCGGCTGCCTTTCAAGGGCTTGTGGTCCTCGGTGTCACTGATGTAAAGAGTGGAAACAAGGGGGAGGGGAGGATATTACAATAGCACAGTTTAAACCGAGTAGGCTAGGTAGCGGAGATCCAGTTCCAACATGCAGGTATTTTCACAACAGTCCTTTTATGCATCTCTCCTATATCCGGAAGGCAGTTGATGTTCGTTTCTGGTCATAACGTGCATTCGGAAGGGTACGTTTGGCAACATTCATCATAATGCATAGAGCACTTCTCTCAAAACAGGGAGAAACATAAAATGGTCATTGAGGATTTCGAAACAAATGCAGTCAAATATAAATAAAAAAATTATATGTATAAACAAAGTAAAATCTGAAAAATCATATCCAAAATACAAGTAACTATGGAAGCCCGTTTTCGCCACTGAATTGAAAAATGAAGATAATTGTGACTTTTTATCTCACAATTTTTTTTTCTCAAAATTGTGTGATACTAACTCGCAATTTGCGAGTTATAAAATCAGAATTGTGTGACATAAACTTGCAATTCTGAGAAATAAACTTGCAGTTCTGAGCAATAAATTAACAATTCTGAGAAATAAAGACAGAATTCTTCCTTTTTTCTCAGAATTGCGGCTTTATATTTTACAAATGTGACTTTTTTCCTCAAAATCGGACTTCATTAAAATAAAAAAAAGTTAAAATTATGAGAAAATAGATGAGAAAAAAGTCAGAATTGCAAGAAAAAAGTCAGAATTTCAAGAAAAAGTCAGAATCGCGAGATATAAACTCGCACTTGCAAGAAAAAGTCAGAAATGTGAGAAAAAAGTCAGATGAGAAAAATATCAGAATTGCAAAATATAAACTTTCAATTGCAAGATACAAACTCGCAATTGTAAGAAAAAAGAACTCTGAGAAAAAAGTCAGAATTGCGAGTTATAAACTTGCATTTGCGAGAAAAAGATGAGAAAAAAGTCAGAATTGTGAGAAAAAAAGTCAGAATTGTAAGAAAAAAAGTCAGAATTGCATGATAAAAGTCAGAATTATGAGAACAAAAGATATAAACTCGTATTTGCAAGAAAAAGTTTGATTTGCAAAATACAAACTCGCATTTGCGCGAAAAAAAGTCAGAATTGTGAGAAAAATTCTGAATTGTGAGAAGAAAAGTCAGAATTGTGAGATATAAACTCGCATTTGCAAGAAAAAAGTCAGATTTGCAAGATACAAACTCAAAAAAAGTCTGAATTGCGAGAAAAAATTCAGATGGGAAAAATATCAGAATTGCAAGATACAAACTTTCAATAGCATATAAAAAGTCAGAATTGTGAGTAAAAGAACTGAGAGAAAAAAGTCAGAATTGTGAGATAAAAAATCGCAATTGCAAGAAAAAGGTCAGAATTGCATGATAAAAGTCAGAATTGTGAGATAAAAACTTGCAATTGCAAGAAAAAAGTCAGAATTGTGAGAAGAAAAGTCAGAATTGTGAGAAGAAAAGTCAGAATTGTGAGATATAAACTGGCATTTGCAAGAAAAAAAAGTCAGATTTGCAAGATACAAACTCAAAAAAAGTCTGAATTGCAAGAAAAAAGTATGAATTACGAGATACAAATCACGCAATTCTAAGAAAAAGAATTGTGCCTTTAAATCTCGCAATTCTGACTTTATTACTTGCAATTGTGAGTTTATTTCTCGTAATTCTGACATTTCTCAGAATTCCAAGTTTATATTTTCAAATTCTAACTTTATAGCTTGCAACTGCAAGTGGGATAAAAAGTCGCAACAACATTTTCTTATTAAACACATTTTTTTTTTTTTTTCCAGTGGCGGAAATGGGCATCTATAAATAACTATCCAAAATTCATTTTTTACTGGTTTGAATTTTTAGTAAAGGTTGGGTTTGTCATGTCTGTGAGATTTGCATCCATTTGTTTAATTTTCTGCTGTAACTAGGAGATGAATAATGAGGGGTCTTATGCATGCAAGACTTGCAGAGCCCCTCTTACCTTTCTGAAGATCTGAATTCCCCCCAAAATTAAAACACACAGGAGGAACACATGAGACAGACTGACATGTTTGACAATGAAGTAATCACTTTACAATGAATGCAGTGACATCATACACAACAAATGATGGACGTCATGAACAGGACATGTGAAATGTTAATACAAGACAAAAAACAAACATGGATGACCGCTGCTGTCAATTGCGATTCTGATTTGGCACTTTCAAAAGCTGAAATTGAATTTTAATGATACATGAGTATGTTTTATATAATTTAATTAATATGTAATATGTCGTAATATATAATTTCTCAAATAATTGAATTTATGTCCTCAAGTTGAGACCAGTTCATCCAGTTCCAATCATATCTGCTCCATCAGCAATAATAATGACAATATGACCAGACATATTACAAAACATACACACAAATATAAAACAATAAATAAAAAAATGATGATAATAAATATTAATGATGACAATAAATATTAATGATGACACAAAACAAAATAACAATTCATTGCAAAAAGTCCATCATGAACGTAAATGACGAAGTGTGGTAAATGAATGAAAACGTTAAAAAAAAGTGAATTCAAATGTGTAAAATATTTTTACAGTCATATAATACACATAATAAAAAGGTTTGCTCCCGCTTTCCTCAAGCTGTTTTGTGGTGAAGCCAAAGATGTTTACATTCATCTCAGGGGAATGAAAAAATTACGGTCTGAATCCCTGAGCAAGAGAAGCAAGTTTGCTTTCAATGAGTCGTGAATCCATAAGAAAATCAAGTACCATTATTTTTTATGATTTCTGATCAAAGTGATCAAAATATAAATAGATGTAGGTCAAGTCCTATATGTTGTTTTCCTCACCTGTACTCCCCAAATGTTCCATCATCCTCTTTCATGGGCTGGATTTCTGGGTCTTGATGGGCGTCTTCTTTTTCTTTTACTATGAGATTGAGAATCAACAAGATGTACGGCATTAAAGTTCAACCTTTCGTAGAAAGGAGATCACATGCACTCTTAAAAATAAAGGTTCCAAAAAGGTGTTTTTGCAGTGATGCCACAGAAGAACCATTTTTGGTTCCACAAAGAATCTTTCAATGAACAGTTCCTAAAAGAACCATTTTGAAGAACATCTTAAAAATCTAAAGAACCTTTTTTGATTTTAAAGAACCTTTTCTGCATTTGAAAGATCCCATGGATGTTCAAGGTTCTTCACAGAATCTAATATAATCCCAATAAAGGGTGTTTTTGCAGTGATGCCATCGAAGAACCATTTTTGGTTCCACAAAGAACCTTTCAGTGAACTGTTCCTAAAAGAACCATTGTGAAGAGCATCTTAAAAATGTACAAGTTGCACAGCATTAAAGTTCAGCCTTTTGTAGAAAGGAGATCACATGCACTCTTAAAAATAAAGGTTCCAAAAAGGTGTTTTTGCAGAGATGCCATTCACGAGTTCCCTCTTACAGATGATAAACTGACCGAAAGGTTGAGCGTATTTGGCATGCTGTCTGGGAGAGGGCCTCGAGCTCGGTAGTCATTCCCGAGCACGGGGCCCTCCCCCGCCCAGGGAGAGGGGTCCGAGCTAGGCACAGGCTCGAACCCAATGAGCGCTCCCCCGCATGGGCAAAAGGTGAGGAGACAGGGTGGAGGAGGGGCGTTGACAAGACAAGAGATGGTGAAGGTAGGATTGTTGTGTTATTTATAGGGATTTTCTCCTGAGCTGATCGGATAGGGAGAGTGATTGCTAAGGGTGAATTGGTTATCTGTGAGCTCCTCCCAAAATTGGTTAAGAAAACATCACTAGAAGAAGCATTTTTGGTTCCACAAAAAACTTTTCAGTGAACAGAACCATTTTGAAGAACAATCTAAAAAATCTACAAGTTGCATGACATCAAAGATCAGCCTTTCATAGAAAGGAGATCACATCCACTCTTAAAATCAAGGTTCCAAATGGGTGTTTTTGCAGTGATGCCATAGAAGAACCAATTTTGGCTCCACAAAGAATCTTTCAATGAACAGTTCCTAAAAGAACCATTTTGAAGAACATCTTAAAAATCTAAAGAACCTTTTTTGACTTTAAAGAACCTTTTCTGCATTTGAAAGATTCCATGGATGTTCAAGGTTCTTCACAGAATCTAATATAATCCCAATAAAGGGTGTTTTTGCAGTGATGCCATCGAAGAACCATTTTTGGTTCCACAAAGAACCTTTCAGTGAACAGTTCCTAACAGAACCATTTTGAAGAACATCTAAAAAGTTCAGCCTTTTGCAGAAAGGAGATCACATGCATTCTTAAAAATAAAGGTTCCACAAGGGTGTTTTTGCAGTGATGCCATTAAAGAAGCATTTTTGGTTCCAGTGAAAAGTTCTTAAAAGAACCATTTTGAAGCAGTGTTGTTTTCGTCAACGATGACGATGACGAAATCATTTCGTTGACGCCACTTTTTTTCATGACGATAACGAGACGATGACGAGATAAAAATGGCTCGTTGATGACTAAAACATGACGAGACGTGTGTGAGTTTTCGTTGACGAGACGAGAATAGACGAAAATGTTAGTGGGTGGTCCGGCAGACGTTTAAAATGCATGACATTTCCGCTTATTGTGCATGCCAATTAAAACTTAAAAAGTATCTGACGCTATGGCAAGCCGTTTTAGCATTAAATACTCTTTGCTATACTAGTATGGCAAGCCGTTTTAGCATTCCATCCTTGTTTGTCTTTTATGTTCTAAAACATTCCTTCATTATTGTAATTATTGGTGAAAATAGTCGATCCGGAAGCTCACATTGTGTTGAACTATAGATCTGCTATTTTCAGAACTTATAAGTGACACTACCCAACAGCAAAATACTTACTGACCTACATTAATTTGTTAAAAGACTACTTTTTTCCCTTTTTTTGACTAAAACTAGACTAAAACCTTTTTGACTTTTCGTCGACTAAAATTGGACTAAAACTATCACATATAGAAGTGACTAAAATTTGACTAAAACTAAGAAGCATTTTAGTCCAAAAGACTAAGACTAAGACTAAATCTAAGATGGTTGTCAAAAACAACACTGTTTTGAAGAATATCTTAAAAATTGAAAGAAACTTTTTTGACTATAAAGAACCTTTTCTGCATTTGAAAGGTTCCTTGGATGTTCAAGGTTCTTCATAGAACCTAATATGATGCCAATAAAGCACCTTTATTTTATATAGTTAATAGTTCTTATTTTACGTAACAGATTTTTTTTGGTAGTCTGTTATATTGTTTAAAAGACTTCAGATTTAGCATTAGCACCACACATTTGTACATAACTACCTGTTTCAAACATCTTCAAACATCAGTTGTGTACTTTCACTTACCTGGATATTTGCCTCCTTTGTTCCTCTTTATAAAGCAAACAATGAGGAGCACCAGGATCAGCAAAGCAATAGCACACATCAGCCCGATAAACCAGCCCTGTGTGGCTATGTCAACCTGCTTGCTAGTCATAGCTGCAAAAACACAAGAGAATAAAATGAACCAATCCTCACTTTTCATTCAGTTTAAACATTAGAGTTAATTTATCATGCAGATGTCACCAAAAACAACAACAACACAAAATACTGTCATTAACATGAGCTCAACATCAAGGTAACAAAAACCTCAAGTCTTTGTTTTGATGATGGTAACAAAAAACATGAATTTGAGGAAGTGCATTCAAAATCAAAATCCTCTGGCGATGTATGATGTATGAGGGCCGCTGTAGGATGTCAAAGAAAAAAGTAAGGAAGAAATGGACAAATGTAATTCTGGCATGCATCTACATTTCCATAAACCTGTCTGGACTCATGCGTATTTCGTTAATATTCAATATTCAAACCAAAACTACAGGTAATGTCTGGAACTGGGCCTTCACAGGTGAGTGACAGGTGAGGTTGATGCTGGCGGATGGTCTACAGACATGCTCTCCTCACCTGGAACTGTAATCAACAGCTCGTCTGTACTGTGAACCGTTGTGTCCGAGTGGTCTTTGGCTACCACCCGAACCCTATAGGACATCCCCGGCTTTAGTCCTCTAATCTGATATGTCCGAGTGCCATTTACAAACTCTTTTTTCCAGGGTTCTTTACCTGGAGAGAAGGGCCGACGGCAAGGGAGAGATTATGGTAAGTCCAATTACGCAGGAAAAAAAGCTGACTTATTCTTTAAGACAACTCTTTTTGTATCTATTTTGATATTACACAAATTCTATACAATATTAAATCATTTGTTCTATGAGCTTTATGGTATTGGTATCACTTCCAAAAAAAAAAAAAGATAATTTACTCACACCTATGTCATCCGAACCTATATCTTCCTTTCCTCAGTCATAAAGAAATTAAGGTTTTTGAGGAAAACATTCCAGGATTTTTCTTCATATAGTGGACATCAATGGGGCCCAACAGGTTGAAGGTCCAGATCGCAGTTTTAATGCAGCTCAATGCAATCCCAGTTGAGGAATTTATATACTTTTTAACCACAAATGCTTGTCTTTCCTCAGATTGTGTAGAGCCCTTTGGAGCCACACTTAAAACTGCAATCTGGATCTTCAACCCATTGAAGTCCACTATATGGAGAAGAATCCTAGAATGTTTTCCTCCTTTCTTTTCGACTGAAGATAGAAAGACATGAACATCTTGGATGACATGGGAATAAGTAAGTTATCAAGAAATTTTTATTCTAGAAGTAAGCTAATCCTTTAATAAATGCATGGCAGTAGTGACATTTTGAGGAGGATAATCTTACTGTTATCAACAACATATTCCACATAAACATTCCTATCCGGCCACGAGTATTCCCAGCTTATCACAGCATGGTCCTCCTCCACCGAGGAGTTCACACTCCCAAACATCCGACCAGCAGGTGGCGCTGATCAAACAAGGAAAAATACAAGTGTATGTAAGAACTGAGAAATTATGAAAAAGATGCTGCAAAAATCCTGTATATCCAGATGTCTAGGGGCACCAAAAAGCATATAGGCATTGCAGACATTGCGTCCGATAAAAAGGTCTAGCATAATATGTTTGCCAATGCAACTTAATTTGGATATTTTATATCTAATCCAATGGAATTTACAGATTTGAAGTGTCTCTTTGGGGTCACTAGATTTATCCATTTATTTATGTTTAATTAATTGTACATTGAAAAGTTTGAGGTTGATTTTTAAATGACAGATTTCTGTTCACCAAGGCTGCGTTTATTTTTCAGGATTCTTTGATGAATATAAAGTTCAAAAGAGCAGCTTTTCTAAAAAGTAGACTCTTTTGCAACATTATAAATGTCTTTACTATGACTTTTGAAATAACATATTAATTATTAATTATAAAAAAAAAAAAAAAAAAATTACTGACCCCAAACTTTTGCACACTGATGTATATGTACCTGTCTTTACTCCCTTTTTTATTACAAATCATGTGAAACTCAAATAATGTATGCAACACCTCTGAGATTTTAAACAGATTCCTGCTCAATACAGTATCAAACAAGTATAACAATGAAGGAAAGAGAGAAAAGGTGCTGGGACGGGAGTGTTTGTACCCTTGTGAAACGGGGACTGCAAAGATTGAGTGACAGGGGGGGTTGGAGGTGGTGAAGGGGGGGTTGAGCCTGGAAGAATACAGAGAATAGTGAAATACACAACATGAAACACAAAACATTAGAAAGAGAGACAACACAAGGCAGTGAAAGAGAGAAATGCAGATCAGAGTTAACAGCATGCAGGAACATGCAGTTCACCGGTGCAATGAGAGCTAGTTACTGTTTGTTTCAGAGAGGACAATGGGATCAAAGCAGAGAGAGATCTGGGTTTGTCTTATCATATGTTTGAACATCACTCTACACTCAAAAACATCTAATGTCCTTGTATACACTAGTTAAAAGGATAGTTCACCCAAAAAATAAGACAATAAGGGAAGTCTCCTTTTTGTCATTTTTGAAACTGACCTGTGCATTGTACTGTATGAGATGCATTAAGATAAGTATTCTCATTTATTTTTGGGTGAACTATACCTTTAAACAGCAGATGTTCTAGTTAAGCCCTACTGAAAGCAGTGGGATGGAATTTGCATTTGTTGGTAACATGATTCTCCATGACATATGGAGCAGGCCGAGTCAGGTGTAAAGCTTTTTGGCCTGAGGAGGTTCATGCATATGTATCTATCTCTTTTCACTGCTACAGTGGCTTTCTAGTCTCATAGCTGATGCTCAACCAGCATGCATTCTCATCAGCCTGATACTGGGGTTACCTTTACCCGCCTCTACTGCGGGGTGCCGAATTAATGCTTCATAGAAAACAGAGAGAGAGAGAGACAAAAGAAGACAAAGGTAGAGGGGATATAAGTAGCAGCCACCTGACAACCACAATAGATTGTTATTAAATGTGTAAGTCACGAAATATGATGCTGCTGTAAGGCTAAATACAAAAAGAAAGAAAGAAAGTGTTTGTCTAAATTAATCAATTAAAAAATGTATAAATGTTTAAACGCTCACTGATGCTTCCGATGGAAACACGATGCATTAAGAGTCGGGGGGTGAAAACCTTTTTAAATGTGAAGATCAGGGTAAATTTAACTTATTTTGTCTTCTGGAAAACATGCAAGTACCTTCTGTAGCTTCTGAAGGGCAGTACTAAATGAAAAAAAATATGATATTTAGGCAAAGCACAAAAAATGTAGGCTACACATCTTCATTCTGTTCAAAAGTTTTCACCCCCTGGCTGCCTTATCGACCCTTAATGCAAAAAAAACAAAAACAAAGAATTTCTGGGACCTGAAGGATTTTTCTGAATAACAGCAGGCAGTTGAACTGTTTAGGACAAACAAGGGACTCATGAATAACTATCACCAAATAAAAAACAACACAGCTGTGGATCATTCAGGTAACAACATAGTATTAACAATTGCAGTGTATGTAAACTTTTGAATGGGGTCATTTTTATAATTAGTTTTCTCTTGTAGACTATATGTAAATGTATTTTATGTGAAATATCTTATTTAGGTCAGTACTAAATAAAAAATAACATGCATTTTGGTCAAATTAACATTTTGTAGATTATGCAAGGTGTGTGTAAACTTTTGACCTTAACTATATATAAAAATAAATTAAGTATAAAAAAAGTCACATATAATTAAATCTATTTCTAGAGTAAGCACCCCATAAAGCATTAAAAGCATTATATTGTAGCCATACATCATGGACTACAAACAAGAACACTCTGAATTCAGAAAACTGAGGAGTGAAACACAAACCTTTGCACAAGTTGTATTATGCATGCAATTTATGTGAAGCCACCGTTGAGAATATACTGCATCTGAATCCTTGAATCAAATCCTGAAAATGTTAGATTGTAAAATCAGTCACAAAGCTAGTTCTCACCTTCATCCACGATTGTGACGCCCTCTTCTGTAACAGTGGGGCCAGAGCCCTTGACAGTCATGGCGTTCAAATAGAACTTGTAGCGTGTGCTGTGCTTGAGGTTTTCCAGTGTGATGCTGGTCTCGTTTGCTTTTAGAAGCAGCTCTTTGAACGGCCCAAGTTCATCTGTTGTGTTGACTACAAGGAGAGAGGGAAGAGTTCACACATAGAGGATGAAAAGTGTAGGCAATCAGCGTCTTTTTATAAATCAACGGCAAAATCCCATAAAACATGCCTCAGTTTAGACTTACTAGGCTGGTATTTGAGCAAGTATCCTGTCAAGTGTCCGTTGTATTCTATAGGTGGCGCCCACTTTATAATCAATGAGTCCAGGTTTAGATTTTCGACTTCTAAATTTGCAGGAGGCCCAGGAACTAAAAAAAGAGAAGAAAATGTATATAGTTTATACTGCTTTAAATAGCAATTCATACTTTGACAAGTGAGTACATATAGTAAGTACTGTAAGTATACACTCTACCTCCCTCTGGTGTTTCAAATATCTGATTGGCACTGGTGGGTCCGTTTCCTTTACCGTTGTAGGCTCTAATGTTAAGGGTGTACTGACTGTAGGGATGAAGGTCAATCAGAAGACCCTCCGTCTCACTCCCGTGAATAATGAGCTCCTGTGGTTTCTCGGGCTCAGGTTCTTCCTTGTGTAAGCTTCTCATCTTCCAATAACTCACCTACAAAAATGCAGACATCTTAGACTATTTGCAGCTCACATGTCAACATCTTTATGTAGTGAAAAAATATTAGAGATGTAAATGTACATGTGTATATGTAAAAATGAAAATTACTCCATAATTTACTCACCCTCAAGCCTAGGGGTGTATATACTAGGTGTATATAAATTTCTTCTTTCAGACAAATAAAATTAGAGTCACATAAAAAAAAAAAATGACATTGCTCTTCCAAGCTTTATAATGGCAGTGAATGGGTTTCGAGATTTTGAAGTCCAATAAGGTGCATCCATCCATCATAAAAAGTGCTCCACACGGCTCCAGAGGGTTAATAAAGGCTTTCTGAAGAGAATCAATGTGTTTGTGTAAGAAAAATATCCAAATTTAAAACTTTATACATTTTAATCTCTAACTTCCGCTAACTGTTGTGGACACATTTACGAAGAGAGTCACATTCCAGCGGATGACATAGGATGTAAGCATGGCACAAGCTCCGGTGAGAATATACTACTCTCACAAGAAGTTTTGTTTACAGCAAAGAAAAATCGGTCTCCTCTTGGTTTATATCGAAAATCTTCCGACATTTTCATCCGCTGGAACGCCACTCTCTCGTGAATGAGCGTTAGCTGACAGTTTAACTAGAGATTAAAGGTTTTAAAGTTTTAAATATGAATATTTTTCTTACACAAATGCACCGATTCACTTCAGAAGGCCTTTATTTACCCCCCAGAGCCGTGTGGAGCACTTTCATAATGTACTTTATTGGACTTCAAAATCTCAACAGACATTGGATGCAATTATGAAGTTTGGGAGAGCAAAGACATTTTTTTATATAACTCCAAATGTATTCATCTGAAAGAAGAAAATTATATACATCTAAGATGGCTTGAGGATGAGTAAATCATAAGGGGATTTTTTTTTTTTTTTGGCTGAACTATCCTCTTAAGTACCTTATATCCATTCAGTCTCCCTCGTACTGTTGAAAGAGGAACAGCGTCCCAGTACACTTCAGCCAATGTCCCATTCTGAACCGAAACCTTTAGGTTCTCTGGAGCCACAGTTGGTACTAGGATGACAAAGACATATAAAGCATACATTTTATAATTACAATTTGAAATGGAACTAGTGCATTTTTGGAATGTATACATGTGACGCTGTCTTAGATAATATATATAAGTACATAAATCAATTTGAGTGCTTTCTGAGGCTAACTCACAGTCCTCTCCTGAGTATCCCAGCACCACCTGAGGTCTAGGACCAAAGCCATAGTCATTGACCGCCTGCACAGTGACTTCATACAGTGCAAAAGTGGGTGTCCCTGTCACCACATATTGCGAGACATTGACCAGAGTGAGTGATGTCCATTTCTGATCCAGATCTTTCTGCCTCCAGCTCACCTTGTACTGTAGGCCTGGACCGTTTGACTCCAGCCCAGTCAGCTCCTGGTCACCAGACATTAAAAAGGAAACTGTATCAACTAGGAAGCTAAATTAGTAGGTATACTCTTAAAAATAAAGGGTTGTTATTAGCATCTACGGTTCCTTGAAGAACCTTTAACATCCATGGAACCTTTCCAATGCACAAAGGGTTTTTATAATGAAAAAAAAAATCAGATTTTGTTTGAGAACTGATTCATGATAGGTTCTCTGCAGAACCCAAAATGGTTCTTCAATGTCATTCAACTCAATAAAATCAAATCATAAGTGTTTTACCCTCCAAGTTACTGTCATACTGTCAGGTGACATTCCAATGACTTCAACGTCTGATGGATTCACGTCAGGCGCTGTGAGAATCATAATCAGACTTTAATTCATAAGAACACAGGGATGTTTAAAAAATGTTAAGCATTCTACTTTCTTGCTTGGGTAACTCACGTGCGGGGTTGGTTCTATACTGTCCAGAGGAAGTGCTGGGTTCACTCAGACCCATTTCATTGAGTGCCAGCACCCTGAAGGAGTAATACACATACGGGGAAAGCTCCAGGTGTGCTGTGGTGCTGGTTCCTGAGACTTCAGTCATATTGACCCATACTCCAGGC
Organism: Garra rufa; assembly: GCF_049309525.1. Lineage (NCBI taxonomy): Eukaryota > Metazoa > Chordata > Actinopteri > Cypriniformes > Cyprinidae > Garra > Garra rufa. Next base: position 15,517,022 of record NC_133364.1, on the reverse strand, counting down.
CCATGGAGTGAATCTTCATATTGGATCAGGAACACTGTGGTAACCAGGTAGAAATGAATCAGAGGAATAAACCTAATATGTGGATCTCCAATTGATCTATCACAAGGTAACATACGTTTTTAACTCACATTGAATAGGACTATTTTGTTCATCCCCAGGGGTCCATGTAAGCTGAACACTGCGCTCTCGTTGGTCCGTCAGCTCCAGGTCTGTGGGCGGGTCTGGTATGTCTGGAAAACCATATATTATGAGAGACAAAACCCGATCCAGATGAATCACACCAGAAATTAGAAACATGCAATACAAGCCCAAATAATACAAGTAGACCACCAACAATAAATAAATAAATAAATAAATAAATAGTCACAGACTGAAATGTGACATTCTGTTAAAGGCACGATTTTAAAGTGTCTCATGAGAAATTGTAACTAGTTTACATTCTGGAGAATTTGTAGCAAATTCGTCCTGTTTGAATTTGTACAATTTGAGTCGTACAAAAACTAAAATAAACATGAAGGTGAACCTCTAAACCAAACCCAGTGGGGTCTAAGCAGATCATATGTGACCCTGGACCACAAAACCAATCTTAAGTAGCACAATACATGTCATAGCAATAGCCAAAAATACATTGTATGGGTCAAAATGATCGATTTTTCTTTTATGACAAAATCATTAGGATATTAAGTAAAGATCATGTAAAGATATCAAAACTTAATTTTTGATTAGTAATATGCATTGCTAAGAACTTCACTTAGACTACTTTAGAGACAATTTTCTCAATATTTTGATTGTCTTGTACCGTCAGATTCCAGATTTTCAAATAGTTGTATCTCGGCCAAATATTGTCCTATCGTAACAAATGGAAACCTTAACTCAAAATGTAAAATAGTCACAAATTGCCGTTAGAGTCTGGCAAAGCTAATTTCCAAACAAGGTCAGGAAAAGTTTAGTGAGCTGCCTCATTTGCGAAAACTAAAAAACTAAATTGCCTTTAACAGTTATGTTTTAATGGGAAACATCCACAAAGCACATCCATAAGCACATATTAGGAAGGTGATGAGGGATAAACAATAAAAAAGCAAAAAATGCAAGTGCATCAAATGGTTTGGGACCTGTTTGGGAACTGAAAGAAGTGCATTTTACCCATTATAAGAGGTGGTGTTGGTGTGGCCTCTGACACGGAAAGCAGGTTTGAGGAAGTCAAAAGTTAATTATACAAGAAGCACAAATTCAACTCTACGACAGCACCCATATGATCTGTATTGACAAAAATCTAGACAGATTTTTTGAACAAATGCAGGTGAGAGTTTTGTATAAACTTAGTGTACCGACTACTGTGAGCATAGCGCTGGCTGAATCTTGGTCAAGGGTGGTGTTTCTGATGCAGGTGTAGTTGCCCTCGTCGTCTTCTCTCACATCATGTATAGTCAGACTGTCAGAGCCCACCTCAAATCTACACACAAACACACACCTGCTAGTCAAAAACAAGTAGCGACATGCCACCTTTCAGAGCAAATAAACTGCAGAAATTGCAGGAGTGGTTGCAGGTCATACCGAGTGTCGTCGGGAAGCTCCATATTGTCTTTGAGCCATATCATGGAGGGAAAGAGAGAAGGGTCGTGTTTGACCCTGCACTCAAATACAGCCATGCTGTTTCTCTGGACCACTTTATACCCAGGCTGTTTGATGATCCGTGTAGGATCTGTGGAAAGAAAACTGCATCAGTCTTGCTCTTGCTCTAGATTTCCCATCATACTACTACTACTATTACCATTCATTCATTTAGCATATTACAGATAGAAAGATTTAGGCTTTCAAATTTAGCTTTCATTCACCTTTCACTTCCAAGTAAACATGGTTTTCTTTGTTGCCAAGACTGTTTGAGGCAATGCAGGTGTATTTGCCACTGTTTAGTGGCCGAGCCACATTGATCTCTAAGGTATTGTTTTTATGAATGACGTATGAGTCGCTATCCACTATGCTTTGACTGTCTTTAAACCTGCGGATCACAGAAGCATAATCACCATGCAACATAAACTCACAGTACACATTTGATGTATATTAGAGGCAAGCTTAAAAACTATAAAACAAATAAAATCTCACCATGTGATTTTTGGAAGAGGTGAGCCAAACGAAGCACAGTCTAACAGAGCCCTGCTGTTCGTGACAACTGAGTACACATGATTTGGAGGAGTCAGCACCCTTGGAGGCTCAGCTGAAATGTAATGTAATTTATTTAATTTCCCATACAGAACAACTGTGAAATAGAATAGAATAGAATTGAAATGCATATACAGTAACATACCCAGGACGCTGACAAAGGCATTGGCCAGCAGGTAACCGTACTCATTGGAGACGTTGCACTGATAAACAGAGCTTGAGCCGGTCTGAACATCACTGAGGATGATGTCGCTATTTTCGATTTTCCTACTGGGGTCTTTATGTGAGTCTATCAAGGAATAACATCATAATTATACTCATAAGTTAAACCATTTTTCTGAAAAAAGTGCTACAAGCTACCGTACTAACAAAAAATATAAAACTGCAATACTAATTTTAAATATATCAGATAATTTCATTTATAATTTAATAACAACAATATTTCCTACTGGCACAAAAACAGTTAAATGAGTTAGGGTGAGAGCATACAACTTAAACAGGAATAATACAACAACAAAAATTAGACAAATAAATAAAAACACTTCGCTTATGCAAGCGATAGCTATGGAAGCCAGTTTCCACCAAAGAACAACATTTTAAAAAAGGTCATTGCGACTTTTTTCACAATTGTACATTTTTGTTCTCTTTTTTGTAAGTCAGTCAGAATTGCATGATATAAACTGACAATTCTGACTTTTTTTTCTCAGAATTGCAATATAAACACACATAAACTAAATTCTAACTAAAATGAATTTTTATCTCACAAATGTGAGTTTGTATCTCATAATTCTGACTTTTTTCACACAATTCTGACTTTTTTCTCGCAAATGCGAGTTTGTATCTCTCAATTCTGAATTTTTTTTACGCAATTCTGACTTTTTTCTCGTGAATGCGAGCTTATCTCGCAATTCAGATTTTTTTCTTGCAAATGCGAGTTTATATCTCGCAATTCTGACTGTTTTATGCAATTCTGACTTTTTCTTACAAATGCGAGTTTGTATCTTGCAATTCTGACCTTTTTGTCTCAGACAAACAAACTCGCAATTGTGAGTAAAATAAAAAAGACTGTATGTTCTGAAATCTGACTATTTTTCAGAATTGCAACTTTATTTCTTGGAATTGCGAGTTTATCTAGCAATTCTGACTTTATAACTCACAACTGCGAGTTTATATCATGCAATTCTGAGAAAAAAAGTCTGATTGGCGAGTTTATACAGTATCTCACAATTCTGACTTTATAACTCGCAATTGCAAGTTTCCAGTATATCTCACAATTCGCAGAACAAAAGTCAGAATTGCGAGTTTATATCACGCAATTCTGATAAAAAAAAAAAAGTCAGAACTGTGAGCTAAACAATTAACTTTTTTACTTTTATTCAGTGGCAGAAACTGGCTTCCACAGCAGTGAAAAGCAACATTTAATGCAATAGTATGCTATAAAAACAATAGGTTCAGTGAATCATTTTGTAGAATCCTTGTTTTTACAGGAACTGATTAAGCAATATACAAATATTTGTTGAAAACAGTACCTAGATACTGGAAAAGCTACATTGGTAAAAAAAAAAAGAAAAAAGAAAAAGCCTCACATAAAGATAAATGTGAGTCAGCTTTACATACTTTCAATGGGAATTCCGTTGACAGACCATGTGATTGTGGGTTTAGGGTTGCCACCTGCCCGGCAGGTTAGCATTCCAGATTCTTTCGGGGCCAGGATGAGATTCTGAGGGGCGCTGATCCAAAAGGGAGCCGCTGTGGAGATGAAAGAAGAGAGTTAAAAAATCAAACTGACAATATTTGAATTTAAAATTCGAGATTTTGAATTTAGAATGTTGTCCTCCTGTGCAACAGATTAGAATTATTCCATTATATACTGTGTTTCGAGATATCTGGCAAAGCAGTGGGTATTTTCTATATAACAGGAAATGCAAAGGTTCTTTCAGATCAGCTCAGGATGGCATCCCGGGGTCAGTGAATGATCTGACTAAACACGATTTTTGAGATGTGACAGATGAAAAGACGTCCTGTGACAGACCTCTGACCACTACAGTGATGATGTGATGGTTGCTCCCCAGGCGATTCTTGGCTAAACAGCGGTAATCTCCCCCATCCGCTTCTGTCACCTCTGTTATCTTCAGAGTTTTCTGGAAAGTGTGAAATGAAAAACGGCCGCTTGGCAGGTCCCCGTTCACCTTGCTCCAGGAGATATCTGGCGTTGGACTGAAAAACACAATATAAAGTCAAACACTTTTGAACTGTCTATGCAAATCTATTGATGCAATCTAAACCCCTGAACCATGACACAGCACAGTAAGATGCACATTAGCCATTCTTTGACCCAAGGGAGAGCCTTTTTTCCACTTCCTCCTACTTACAGGCCATCAGCGATGCACTCCAGCTGCAACGTGTCTCCTTTCAAGACCATGCTGGTACTGTGCGTTCCTGGTGGCTGCATGAAATTAGGTGCTCTCTCCCCAAAAGGACTGTCTAAAACATAGATTGACCACAATCAGAGACAAATATTGCAATTAGCCAGCTATTTCCCAGGATTTATGAGAGGGGAAAAGATCCTGTTTTGGTGTGCAAAACCACACATAAAACTAGAAGTGCAAAAACAGCATATTGCTGGTCCATTTTGACAGTATAAATGGAAAATGTTGGAAAATGCATTTATTTTGAAACTTTAGATTGAAGTTCACTTCCAGAACATAAATTTACAGATAATTTACTCACCCCCTTGTCATCCAAGATGTTCATGTCTTTCATTCTTTAGTCGTAAATAAATTGTGTTTTTTTTAATGAAAGCATTTAAGGATTTCTCTTCATATAATGGACTTCTATGGTGCACATGAGTTTGAACTTCCAAAATGCAATTTCAATGCAGCTTTGAAGGGCTCTAAACAACCCCAGTCAAGAAAGAAGGGTCTTATCTAGAAAAAGAAGGGTCATTTTCTAAAAAATGTTAGGGTAGGTCAAAAAATTCCCATCTCTTTTTCTCCTCCAACTTGTAGGCCAAGTTTAAAGTTGGAGGAGAAAATGAGATGGGAGTTTTTCGACCTACCCTAACTGTATTGAACCGAGATACACAGAGTTAGTCAAAACTAGCCCAAAAGTAGCCCAATTGCCTTTCGAGGGGGGTCCCCCAGTAAAAATTGCATTCCAGGGGGTGAATTGCACATTTTGTGGTGGGGTTCCTCTGGTAAAATTACCATTCCAGGGGCTAAATATTACATTATTGGGGTCGCTTTAACCTGCGGACATAAAAAACAACCCGCAGCAATAGTATACAAATAGCCCAATTCCACGAGAAAACCATGGACTTGGCAATGCTGGTTCACACAGAGCTGGACAAGATGAGCATTTGAGGTTAAAAAGTATATAAATTGTCAATTTGTTTAGAAAATTTGAGATTATTTCGCTAGATAAGACCCTTCTTTCTCAGCTGGGATTGTTTAGAGCCCTTAGAAGCTGCATTTAATCTGCATTTTGGAAGTTCAAACTTGCGGGCACCATAGAAGTCTATGGACTATAATGAAGAGAAATCCTGAAATGTAAGGGGGTAAGGAAACTATCTGTACATTTTTGTTCTGGAAGTGAACTTGTCCTTTAAGGAAGTCTAATAAATTGCCCTGACGTCTTTTATCAAGTGAACCTCATACTGAATGACAAGAATTTTATCCTTCCATTGCTTCTTTTGGATGGAGAGAATGGAAGGATCCAAATGAAAAACATAACAGGAATGAGCAATGTTTTAGTGAGATATTTTACATTACCTTACATAGTGTTGCATACAGAATGTACTATGCAACACTAATACATTTATTCAGTTTAAAACAGAAAAAGGAGACAGTTTAGTGGCTAGTAGATGTGTAGAAACTTCAGAAATGTTAATTAGACAATTAAAAACAAAGAAAAACAACTGATTGCCATTCATATACAGTAATCTTGAAATGTAGTTTCCATACACAATGGCAATGATAATCAACCTCTATACTGTTGGCTTCAGTCCTTTTGTTAAATCATTTTTCATTAAAAAGATGTGATGAAAGGAATATTAATATTAATATCAAGTGCGATACAGTGTAAGACCTTCATGAAGTTGTTTGAGTCAGGGTTGGGATTCTACAAAGGTGGGTTATATTTTGGTTATAGGTGATTTATTAGATAATGAGCTATTCTTGGTTAGGCAGAAACACAAGTGATGGGAGGGATGAAGGCTGGGTTCACTTGGAGAAGTTCTGCTAGCACTCACCACCCCAAAAATCTGAGCCATTCAAAAAAGCTGCCAACACAGTGTCATTCATAGCTTCAACTGGAATACAACAGAAAATAATGAGCATGCAATGCTTTGACATTTACGGGTCTAGACAAAGCGGGTCTGAGAATGTAAAAATAAAAGGGACAATGTAACTTTAAGCCACTTTAATACTCACTATTAATTCGGTTTAACTGATAATAACAGAAAAATGTAATTCTGCATATATTGTACTTGGTAATTGGTGACTCTATTTGTAACAGCAGACTAAAAACACTTACTGTCCAGCACGTTGACGGTGATGGGCTGTTTCTGTTGGATAGTCTGAGTGTATGGGAAGCGGGCGTAGCAGATGTAGTCATTTCTGGTGTCATCCATGAGCACGTTGGAGAAATACAGGTCTCCGTTTAAAGCTTGGGACACACGACTGTTTTGAGGAAGTCTCTGGAAATCTGACACAGAGTGTGTATTGTTTAGTTGATTTCTGGGCTTTAATTGAGTAGTATGAGATCATATAAGTTCACTGCAATTGAACTTGCCAATAAAAGAAGGAGCGTAAAATAACAATGAGCTAAACCTGCAAAACAGAGCAGGGATTTTACATACTTGGGTTGCCATGTAAATATATGAAAAAACATAACCAAATGAGACATTCAGTGGCTGCTTAGACTAGAATGTGCAAGGCTGCTGTGTGAGGTGTGTGTATATGCACATTTATGTGAATATATGTTATATATCTTACTGTTATCCATCCAGAAGATGATTGGAGGAGGCAAGCCAGCCGGGGGCCTGCACTGCAGCGCTAGAGACATTCCCCTCTGCACTGTGATTGGTTTAATTTTCTCTTTTGACCACAAGGGGGACCCTATGAAACAGAATGAGGCTCTCAATAAAAAAAAAAAAAAAAAAATGACAGGAGGTGACTATTAAACATTCCTGTGGCAATGTATTGTGTTTGGATGTGTCTTACTTGACTGTCGGATGACAATGTTATTGGACATGGCAGAGCCGTGCTCGTTGCGGGCGATGCACTGGTAAACTCCCTCGTATGCCTCTGCCTTCTCTCCGCTGATGTCAATGACCAGAGTGCCTGATTTGGGATTCATGATAACTTTGGAATCCTTTTCCACATCGAAATGAGTGCCGTTACGTGTCCATGAAAAGCTGGAATGAGAGAAGTGAAGATAGAAAACCCATTATGGCAACGTGCAAACACAACGGTTTAGTTTACTTCCAGAATAAATATTTCCTGATAATTTACTCACCCCATTGCCATCCAAGATGTTTATGTATTTCTTTCTTTAGTCAAAAAGAAATTATAGTTTTTGAGAAAAACATTTAAGGATTTGTCTCCATGTAGTGGACTTCAATGAGAGCCAATGGGTTTAAGGTTCTGAAACTGCAGTTTCTAAGCAGCTTCAAAGGTTTCTACATGATCCCAGCTGAGGAATAAGACCTTTGAAGGAATTGGGGGAATAAGAAACCTTTGAAGCTGCATTGAAACTGCAATTTGGACCTTCAACCCATTGATAGTCCACTATACAGAGAAAAATCCTGGAACGTTTTCCCCAAAAGCCTTAATTTCTTTTCGACTGAAGAAAAAAAAGACAGGAGACATCTTGGATGACATAAGGATGAGTAAGTCAATCATCGATCTTTTTTTACGTGAAATGTGAAAGGAGATATTTGGCAGAATAGAATACCAGAAACTGCTGATTTACATTGACAAACTCCAAAACAAAAGACAAATAAAGCATCACAAAAGTGGTACACATTACTTGTGTGCTATATTTCTAGAATCTTAAGCGTTTCAGTAGCGCTGTGTGAAAAACAGTCCAAAGGAGAAGTTCACTTTTAGAACAAAAATGTACAGATAATTTACTCACCCCCTTGTCATCCAAGATGTTCATGTCTTTCTTTTTTCAGTCGTACATAAATTATGTTTTTTTAAGGAAAAAAGTTTGAACTTCCAAAATGCAGTTTAAATGCAGCTTCAAAGGGCTCTTAACGATTCCAGCCGAAGGAAGAAGGGTCTTATCTAGCAAAACGATTGGTTAATATCTAAAAAATTTTTTACAATTTATATACTTTTTAACCTCAAAAGCTCATCTTGTCTAGCTCTGCGTGAACTACGTATTCCAGTTCATCATAGTTAGGGTCGAAAAACTCCCATCTCAATTTCTCCACTAACTTCAAAATCCTACATTTTCCTACAAAACTTCAACTTCCTACATCGCTGTTTTACCTTTTTTTGTAAAGGGTGTCTGACCCTCCTTGCGCGTTCACTTTGTAAACACTGGGTTGGTACTTCTGCAGTGATCTAGGGCAATTTTGAAGTTGAAGGAGAAAATGATGGGAATTTTTCGACCCTAACTGTCATGAATTGGAATATGAAGTTCACGCAAAGCTAGACAAGATGAGCATTCAAGGTTAAAAAGTATATAAATGTAAAAAAAATTTTAGAAAATAACTGATTGTCTTGCTAGATAAGACCCTTGTTCCTTGACTGGGATCTTTAGAGCCTTTTGAAGCTGCATTTAAACTGCATTTTGGAAGTTCAAACTCACAGGCACCACTGAAGTCCACTATATGGAGAAAAATCCTGAAATATTTCCCTCAAAAAACATAAGTTCTGTACGACTAAAAAAAGAAAGATATGAACATCTTTGGATGACAAGGGGGTGAGTAAATTATCTGTAAATTTTTGTTCTGAAAGTGAACTTGTCCTTTAATCAAAATCCACGAACATGTTTGTTTTGAACCGTGTTGGACTGTTTTAACTTGTAAATAGTGCTTAATCAGTGTACAACCTGATTCAGATGAGATGACTTCTTTACTAGAGAAAGCAATATTATGGATAGCAAACTCATATTTTAAGGTTTGAAGTTGAAAACCTCTTCATGATGGACTTGTTTATTACAAACAAACAGATTTTGCATCATAAGACATAAACTGTTGGACTGGAGTTATGTGGATTACTTGTGTATTATTGTGATTTTTTTATCAGATGTTTGAACTCTCATTCTGATGGCACCCATTCACTGCAGAGGATTATATATTTGAATTATGTCACTGGTAAGCAAGTGATATAATTCAAAATACCAGGAAGAGTTTGGTAGGTGTTAAGCACCAAGCATCCGTCCACAGCAGTGGAATCTGCAGTAGCAGTAACCATGGAGATTCAAAGTGACACCCACCTGGGATCCGGCTTTCCTTTCGCCTCGCAGTGGATAATGATGTTCTCCCGAGGGTCGATGATGTAATCCTTGGGGGACTGATGAGTTATTGTGGGAGGCTGAGGCACTGAAGCACAGAAAGCAGCGTGAAGACAAGCATCTCTATTTCCCACACACATACACACACACACCTTGGCACAAACCAGCACAGATGCACCACCTTTGCAGAAACTGATTCTGCAAGAAAATATCTAAAAATATAAAAGTGCCCAGCTTTAGTTTATCAATGTAACCAAACCCAGAGAGACAAACAACCAAAGAGCATGCAGCATGCACATAAACGGTCATAGAAGTTTTTGTCGGAAGCTAGAATTTACATATAGCTTCATAGTTGGGTGATTTAATGCTCAATAAAGAATAAAATTGGTTAATATTCATATCAAACTCAAAAACACTTCAAACGGAAGAAAGAAAAAGACATAAGTTAAAGTAAACCTAATTCACAACAAATTTCACAGCAAAGTGCCCAGACTTACATCCCTCCAGAACTTTAGCTTTTTTGTCCAAATGAATCAGGGAATACATAAGCAGAGAGTAAAAGAGTTCAAATTAGTGTAGGAGAAGAAGAGAGAAGAGAAGAACAAAATCACATTCCCTCAGTGTGAAACTTCCGGAGGTGTGTTGGGCGTTCATTACCCATCATGCAACTCTCATGCCATTCTTCTAAAGCAGTTCTGATGATGCTGATTGTTTGTCAGTGATTTATTGGCTTTACCACCCTGACAGGGGGTGCTTCATGCATTATAGACTCTGGAAATCTCTAAAACTCTGGACTGTACAATAAGATGGAGTCGAATTTTGGCACTACTTTCTCCTAAAAAGGTGCTTCATTCTTTAGGCCTACCTGTGTGTTTAAACATGAATAATCATACCTTCTGGTAGTCTTAACGAATTAGTTCACTTCCAGACTAAGAAATTCCTAATAATTTACACGCCCTATGTCATCCAAGATGTTCATGTCTTTCTTTCTTCAGTCGAAAAGAAATTAAGGTTTTTGAGGAAAACATTCAAGGATTTACTCCATATAGTGGACTTCAATGGGAGCCAAAGGGTTGAAGGTTTCAATGCAGCTTTAAAGTGCTCTACACGATCCCAGCTGGGTAATAAAGGTCTTATTTAGCAAAACAAACTGTCATTTTCTTAAAAGAATAAAAATGTATACACCTTTTAACCTCAAATGCTCGTCTTGCACTAGCTAGACTTCACGCATTATGAAATCACGTTAGAAAGGTCATGCATGACATTGGAGGAGGAGAAGTTTGAGGAGTAAATGAGGCGAGAAATACGTTTTTCGCCCTATTCTACCTTTTTAACCAGACTACAGAGATGAAGAACTAACTATGCGTGGCCTTTCAAGATTACGAACTGTGTGAAGTCGCGCATTGCAGAGCTAGTGCAAGACAAGCATTTGTGGTTAAAAAGTCTACAAATTTGAATTTTTTTCTAGAAAATGACCAATCGTTTCACTAGACAAGACCCTTATTTCTCAGCTGGGATCATGCAGATGCCTTTGAAGCTTGGCACTTCAACCCATTGGCTCCCAATAAAGTCCACAATTCTGAGTAAAATGTTTTCCTCAACAACCTTAATTTCTTTTCAACTGAAGAAAGAAAGACACGAACATCTTGGATGACATGGGGGTGAGGAAATTATCAGGAAATTTTTATTCTGGAAGTGAACTAATTCTTTAGGAGCTTTTCATTTTTTTACCCCTTTTTTCTTTGTTTTAAACAGCAAAAGTTTTATATTTTTACATCTTGTGCTCAGCAAGGCTGCATTTATTCGGTCAAAAATACACTAAGACATAGTTATTGTGAGCAATATCATTACATTTAAAACCCCCAGTTGCTATTTTTATATGTTTTAAAATGTATGAAATTCCTGTGGTGGCAAAGCTGAATTGTCAGCATCATTACTCCAGTCTTCAGTGTCACATGATCCTTCAGAATCATTCTAATATATGCAAAAAGAAAAATCGTACTGGCCCCACAATTTTAAACAGTAGTGCATCTCATATATTCATAGACTTGATTATCATAACCAAAGAGTTATATAAATAGAAAGACGGAAGGAGGGTGACCAATGCTGTTTTAAAGTCCAGGTACAGTATATTCTGCTTACACAGTAGCAATGCTGACTAAACAGTGTCAGTATGTAAATGTGAAACACTTCTCTAGAGAGCCGCTGAGAAAAGAGAATCGCACTGCGAGGACTCACAGTGACATACTCTACTTCATTTCCATTTTAATAATGAGGGGTATTTTGGTAGTACTTTTTTAGTGAGCTTGAAAGTATATGATCTGAGAATCTTTAATTCAATTTTTAATCTTGCTTAAAAATGACTTGAAGATAGAATCACATTTACTCATTTTACAACAGGCTAGGTAAAAAAACCTAGCTTTTTTGTGCACTTCTTTCAAATTATATCTACATTAGTGGGATTTTGTTTCACTGTGCAATACTCACGGTCTAGAGGCACTTCTAATGCATTGGTCATGTGACCCAGCAGCAGCAGCAGCATCATCACAGCTCCTCCACAGAGCGTGCAACTCCTCTTCCTGTCCATGGCAGAGAGCGTTACATGAAAATCCTTCCCCTCCAGGTCAAAGCAACTGGGCCTTGTGATTCGCACTCAGTGTGATCATTCAAACATACAGGGGCATCCACGATTAGCCAGCAAGACTGAAAGAGAAAACAAATAAAAAAACAATGACCTTTTATGCTAGTAAAAGCACAAACAGATGGCAAGATCTTTATTAGGGAATCCGTGCTGGAGGCAGACAGTTTGCGTGGCCTCAGATCATCCTGACATACACAGAGACATGTGAGGGCGCTCAGCTGGAAGAGACGGGAACGCTGTGATGGCAGCACCCTCCTCACTGACATATGGATGTCAATACACATGGCTGAAGCACAAAATTACACAGCCTGCTGTCTGGTTCCTCAGAGCTGGTTTAGGAACTAAAAAAGCATGCCTTTCTTGCTCTAGAAAGCCTTTTGTTTTATTGTTCAGCTTTATGCATGCACTGAATGGAAATTTATAAAGCTTATCTTTTCAGATGGGTTAAAACCTTATGTGGTTTTAAAATGCAATAAAATACGCTTTGGAGAATGTAACGTCACAATATTGGATAAGTGCCTGAGATGTTTTTACAGTAAAGTAAAGTAAGAATATGAGCAGAATCAGGGTGTATAAAGTTTTCAGTGAGTAAGGAGGAGTATAATGTGTCAAATAAGTGAACTAGCTTCGGTTGTTTCTGCCGGTATAGGTAGAGAGAGTGCTATCTGAGTGATTCTGCTGTGTAGCAGGCTGTGTCAGGGAAATGGGCCCTTGCTTTGCATAATTCATGAGCTCAGAAACCTTGACGGCATCATACAGCTAGAGAGAGAGAGGGGGAGAGAGAAAGCATGAGTCTGTAAAGCGAAAGATTTATTTCAAGGTGAAGGACTCAGACATTGAAAATAGAGACTGGTTCTTCTGGATATCATATGCACCGTGAGTATCACTTATGCCATGATCTGAAATCTACATTATGTTTCTCTGTGATGTACAAAACTGGTTTCCTAGATACACTTTAGGCAGCAAAAAATCTACAGTAGAGGCCAGTTGCTTGGACACAGATTAAAAGCAGAATATGGCTTAAAAAGATCAAAAGCTGACACTAGACAAAAAATATATATAAATATTAACTCAATAGGATCAAATGTGTCACAAAACAAAACAAAACAAAACAAAACAAAACAAAACAAAACAAAACAAAACAAAACAAAACAAAACAAAACAGACATGAAACTAAACAAAACAAAACACAAAATGAAACAAAAAACTAATCAAAACAAAAAATAAAGCAAAACAAAACAAATTAAACAAAACTAAACAAATAACAAAATGAAACAAAAAAATAAATGAAACAAAACACAAAACGAAACAAAACTAAAAGCAGAATTTGGTTTAAAAAGATCAAAAGTTCACAGCAGACAAAATGTCTGAAGAGGAAAATATAAATATTAACTCATTAAGATCAAATGTGGGTTGGTCACTACCTAAAAACAAAACAAAACAGACATTAAAACAAAAAACAAACAAAATAAAATAACATGAAAAACAAAACAGAAAAACATGAAATGAAACAAAAAAACTAAGCGAAATGAAACAAAATGAACAACAAAACACAACAAAAACTGAACGAAACAAAAGACATAAAACGAAACAAAAAAAACAAAACAATGCAAAGCCAGTGGTCATAAAACAAAACAAAACAAATGCAACAAAACAAAAAATATTAAATGAAATGAAATAAAAAAAACATGGAATGAAAACAAAAAACAAAGCTAAACGGAAAAAAACACAAACCGAAACAAAATGAAACTAAAACAACTACAAAAAGCAAAATGAAGTTAAAGATAAAACAAAAAACATTAATGAAACAAAAACCTGAAACGAAAACAACTAAACAAAAAAAATCTAAATGAAATGAAAGATAAAAAAAACATTAATGAAACAAAAAACTAAGCGAAAGAAAAACAAAAAAACTAAGCGAAACAAAACACAAAACAATAAAATGACATTAAAAACAAAATGAAACGAAACTTAACTAAACAAAAAAAACTAAGCAAAATGAAATGAGAAAACAAAGCAAAACTAACAAAAACACAAAACCAAAACTATAAAAATAAAATGAAAAAAGATAAAATAAAAATCTGGATAGCAACATATTTAAAAAAGGAACTAGTGTCTGCTGACTACAGTCAAAAAAAATGACAGAAGTGAGTAAAGGAATTCAAGGACCTATTAACACATATTCTGGCTAAAGAAAATTTACCACATTTCAGTCTTTCAGACAATGTGCACAGCATGTCTGATGGCTGCTATGGTGACAGTATGTGCTCAAGCGCCCTTTGGAAAAACCTGAAGCAGTCAGTTGCAGTAGAGAGAGTGACAGTGACACTGTCTTAAATGGAAACTGTCAATCACATTTCCTGTTGCCATGCAATCAGCTTGACCTTTAGCTATTCCCGACCATAAGAATCTGTGAAAAAACATAGCAGACACTGGCATCTGTGCCTATCTTACAATGAAAATAAGAGATGTAACAAAGATAATGTCATATGGTGGAGATGTGCAGTCATGTATAGCCTGTCTGAATTACAAATTTGCATAGCACACACATCGATTCTAATCACTGCATGTTCAACACTTTTTCGCTGGCAATAATGCATGATTTATGACTGAATGAATTAACCAGCAGATGTTGTGCCCGAATCCAGGCTATTAACATTCTGGTCAAATTAGCCGAATCAAGACAAACTAATGAAAAATTCAATTAGGTCTCGTTCATTTTTACATACATTTTCATAATCGGTCTCAGATTTGTTATTTTTATTTCTTTGGCCTTAAGCTACTTTTGTTGATTAGGAGAGTGTGTAAGGACAGAAAGGCTGGCTCAAAAATAAAAATAATTATTGTTATTATTATTTTAATATAATAATATTATTTTTTTATGATAACTATAAACAATCATTGAATATTATATATTATTTATTTTAATTTAAATAATAAAAGTCTATCTTTAAGCATAATTAGACTTGACAATAGCTCAGAAGGATGCTTTTGGTAACATCCTGGTCTCTCAGAACAGAACAAAACTGATTTGGTTGCTGCTGAGTCATTCGTATCATGACAGAATCACCAGAGATGGAGGAGAGATGCTGGTCAGCACATGTAATCTGATCCAGGCTGCTATTTACTCTCTGATTGGCTGAATGAGGGACTAAAGGCTCAAGGATGGATCTCAATCTAGGACAGCCAGGCTGCTGAGGCCCCTTTTCTGCATCAGCTTGGCTAATGGCCTCTTTATAGGATGAAGACCACTATTGACTTGCAAAAAAAGATAAACACACTGAAGGGAATATGTGCTACATGCTCTAAGACGCCAGAGTCAACCCTTTTATTAACAATTTTTCCATAAACATCTATATGTATCCAAATATTTTATATTTTAAAGAGTTTATTCACATAGCTTGAATTATTATCTGTCATTATGCAGATTTACTTTAAGCAAGAGCCACAGGCTTATCCAAAACCAGTCTATTTTAGTATTCATCTCAGCATAATCCCTGCATAAATTGAGAAGAATATATGCAAATGAACTGCCTCATTTACATATGAATGATTTTATACTGTAAAAAGTGAATGGAGACCACCGTACAGTCAAAGGACTTCATTCATATGAGTTTTGTTTTGACCGCATCCTACTCCCGCCTTTGGCTTGGCTAACTTGTTGTTTGTGTTGACAAGTGGTTATTCTCTTTCACGAGAAGGGAGATCAAAAGTCTTTGTTGCCAAACTAACCTTCTCCGAGTTTACTTCTGTTCTAGCTTTTAAACAAAACCTTTAGTCCGTTACCATACCATAGCCAAGAATGTTTGCTTTCTCTATTGAAACTTCTATTAGTTCTAAGTTCGAATACTGTACGTGAATCCCTTTAGTGAAACTTTCATCTATCACGTGTGCACAAGGCCACAGAAGTGTGAGAACCATCAACAGAATATCTATCAGGTCAGGGAGGGTCTTTCTGAGTGTTTGTTTGTGAATAGGGATGGATATTACCATGAGAATGAGACTCAAAATAAACGTTGAACGTATTAAACATTGCAGATGTGCACACTGCACATTTTATAGACCAATCTAAGAAGTACTGCAAACCTCAAATGTATAATTTTAATATTAAAATGAAAATAAAAACTAGATGGACTGATGTACACATTTTAAAGGCTGGAAAACACTATATGACTTCTGATGTAAGTTGGCAAAAGACAGAACCAGTCTGTAAATATGAAACAGATTTCACAGAAAATTGTGTAGTGTATGATGGTCACAGACTTAAATGTTTTAGCTTCAGACTATGATTCTTTCAAACTGAAACTGCAAAATGAAAATACGGCTAATGGAAGTGTCTCATTGCGTTGCCTGCCAAGACATCAAACACCTTCGTTTTATTTTGTAAAAAAAACACTAAAGATGCTTTATTTTGTTATGCGTTGTATTAGACAGGTGACGAATGCATAAAGTAGCATTATAACATAACTTTGAACACACTCAAATGTAACTAGTATGATAAAGCAGCACTGTTTTACCCCACATACACGACTGGAAGGAGCAGAAGTGATCGACTGTGGCATAATAAAAGCTCAGCTGCTTTTAAACTGTGTGTGATTGTCTCTCATTAGCAATCACTCCTGCAGCCTTGTTTCACTTCAACAGCTTTTAGCCCCACCCTGCTTCATACTGTGATGACATTAATACATTAATAAATCTTAGCTCAGTATCTTAGCTCATCCATGACCATGATTTCTTGCCAAATCCCATCGGATTGCAGACGACAACTCTCATAATTCCACACTCAGCGCCGTCATCAAACTATGCCTTTGTTTCGTTGTTTGTTTTGAACATGCATTCATACATATTGTGCGTTTCAGTCTCTTCAGTAAAACAAAAAAAACAAAAATAAAACAACTGTAATAGTCACTTCAGTCTCTTCTGAAAAAAACAAAAAACGGTAATAGTCACTTCAGTCTCTTCCGCAAAACAAAACAAAACAAAATAAAACAAAAAACAAAATAAAACAGTTGTAATAGTCACTTTAGTCTTTTCAGTAAAAAAAACAATTGTCATTTAAGTTTCTTCAGTAAAACAAAACAAAAAACTAAACAAAAAAATGAAATAGTCACTTCAGTCTCTTCAGCAAAACAAAACAAAAAAACTGTAAGTCACTTCAGTCTCTTTAGCAAAACAAATGAAAAACAATCTTAATAGTCACTTCAGTCTCTTTAGTAAAACAAAACAAAACAAAAATATTACAAAACAAAACAATTGTAATAGTCACCTCAGTCTTTTCAGCAAAACAAACAAAACAATACAATCTCATTAGTCACTTCAGTCTTTTTAGTAAAACAAAACAAAACAAAAATATTACAAAACAAAACAATTGTAATAGTCACCAGTTTCTTCAGTAAAACAAAACAAAAAACAAAAACAATTAAGTCACTTCAGTCTCTACAGCCAAACAAAACACAAAACAAAAAAACAAAACGACTATAATAGCCACTTCAGTCTCTTCAGCAAAACAAACAAAACAAAACAATCTTTATAGTCACTACAGTATTTTTAGTAAAACAAAACAAAAACACTACAAAACAAAACATTTGTAATAGTCACTTCAGTTTCTTCAGCAAAACAAACAAAACAAAACAATCTTAAGTCACTTCAGTCTTTAGTAAAACAAAACAAAAATATTACAAAACAAAACACTTGTAATAGTCACTTCAGTTTCTTCAGCAAAACAAAACAAAAAAACAAAAAAAAGAACAAATTGTAAGTCACTTCAGTCTCTTCAGCCAAACAAACAAAACGAAACAATCTTAATAGTCACTTCAGTCTTTTTAGTAAAACAAAACAAAAATATTACAAAACAAAACGACTGTAATAGTCACTTCAGTCTGTTCAGCAAAACAAACAAAACAAAACAATCTTAATAGTCACTTCAGTATTTTTAGTAAAACAAAACAAAACAAAAATACTACAAAACAAAACATTTGTAGTCACTTCAGTCTGTTCAGCAAAACAAACAAAACAAAACAAAACAATCTTAAGTCACTTCAGTCTTTAGTAAAACAAAACAAAACAAAAATATTACAAAACAAAACACTTGTAATAGTCACTTCAGTTTCTTCAGCAAAACAAAACAAAAAAAACAAAAAAACAAATTGTAAGTCACTTCAGTCTCTTCAGCCAAACAAACAAAACGAAACAATCTTAATAGTCACTTCAGTCTTTTTAGTAAAACAAACAAAACTAAAACAGTGACTGTAATAGTCACTTCAGTCTGTTCAGCAAAACAAAACAATCTTAATAGTCACTTCAGTATTTTTAGTAAAACAAAACAAAATTATTACAAAACAGGGCTCGAAATTGCAACCGTTTTGGTCGCATATGCTCCCAAAATTTAATCTGCGCGACCTCAAAATGTATTTGGGAGCATATGTGCGAGTGCCAGAAATTGTTGTGGTGTGACTTGGTTTCATTTCTTTACAAAACTTTCGCTAGCCTAACTACTGCACAGACTGCTGTGAGCTGATACAGTGACAGGTTCGCCGTTCTCTCTTTTGATTGTGGACAATTAAAAGGTCTCCACAATCTGCTTTTGGAGAAATCTGTATATTTCGTGCTACAGCGTACTTTGTCAGATACAATTCTGGCGCCTCGTCTCAATATACTGTACAACGCGGCATACATTCACATCAAATGATAACTCAGCGGCACTCACGCTGGGGCGTAATTTCCACTGGGGACACGCTTTTCAAAATCCCATTGGTGACCTCCCACTTTCAAATGGTTTTGTTAAAGTAATCTCTTGTACTGTAGAATGCACGCTCCGCGCCGTCGAGAGTTTCGCGCGATCGTTAAAACGAAACCAAAAGTAAAGCGCGCAATTTTAAAAACGACTTCCCAATGCGCGCAAATTAGGCTACATAAAATATCTAGGCTGTTATTAGTATGTGATCTATAATAAATTGTGTAGTGTCTATAGCTCTGTATCATGCTTGAAAAATTCGGCCTCTATTTGCACTTCCAATATTGAAAGAGTAGGCTACTTTGATCATGCCTGCATTTATTGTCTATACACGACGAAAGAAGTGTCGTTTATTTTTTGTTGTTTATACTGTAGATTGTTTAAAAATGCAGCGATTGCCTCTAATTTAAATGGCTCTACCTATAGTAGAGAAAATAAACATCTTGTTCATGTACTCATATAAATACTCATATTTACTCATATAAATATATAAAAAAGGCTTTCAGAATTAGCCTATTTGCTTATAAAACATCTGCAATCAGAATTGGCTAAGTTTGGCACATTACTAAAAAGAAATTAGGTGCTCCTAAATTTTTTTTGGTGCTCCTATAACTTCAAAGTTGGGAGCACCAGTGCTACCACGTAAAAAAGTTAATTTCGAGCCCCGAGTTAGTCACTTCAGTTTCTTCAGCTTAACAAAACAAAAACAAATTGTAAGTAACTTCAGTCTCTTCAGCCAAACAAAACAAAAAACCAAAAAAAAAAAAAAAACACAAAACTATTGTAATATAGTCACTTCAACAAAACAAAAATAAAAAAAACAACAAAACTACAAAAAAATGAAGTCACTTCAGTCTCTTCAGTAAAACAAAACAAAACAAAATGATTGTAATAGTCACTTCAGTCTCTTGAGCTTATATAAAATTAATAAATCTGGTTTACTTATATACAATAAACTACTTTTGTATGCACTGTAAACAGTGTAAACATTTGTAATGTGTAATGTATGTCATATGTAATGTAAACACTGGTTCACAAACAAAAACAACATTAACAAAACAAATAAATACACAACAAAACACACACACAAACAAAACACAAAAAAGAGCTAATTTCAGCATGAAAAATTATTGTTTTATTGTAATTACTGTATATAATAAACTATTTCGGTGATGTTCTGGGTTATACTTTTTCATAATAAGTTGACCTCAGGGAAAATAAGGATTAAAAACTACATTACCCTTTTAAAAGCAATTTAATTTGAATAAAAATACTGTATTGGTAAGCTCTTTCTATTTTCTGTAGTTCACAGCCATCTGAAGAATGTCCTCTCAGAAAGAGTACATGGGAAACTTATTTCCTCTGACAAGTTCTTCTCAACAGCTCCTTCAGTCTGAAGAAGACCTGAGTCAAGAGAGCGAAGCGGCCTGCTAATTTAACGACTGCTCCGTGTCCACGGCAACACACTTATTACACACACATGCCTATTATAAGAAACACAAAACGCAGCCAAACCCATCCATCTTTTTAATGTAAATCCAAGGAGAGGACACTACAGAGAGAAGCCTCTCAACAGCTCTCCGCTGTCATTGAAGACTGAAAAGAACGCAGGGCTCTTTACTTTAGCAGAGGATGCCTTCAGGCCAAACGAGAGGGGACATGATTAAATGTCTCTTTTCACACCAAAACCTGAAGCCCTTGAAAAGGGAATTAGATAAAACTGCGATGATACAGCAGCTTTATGCTTAGCGCTCTTGCAGATTTAGAGTTAAAGTTTGTTTACAAGCTCTTATCGGTTCTCTACTATGCTGATTTGTTTTGCGTTTTAATTCATAAAGCACTTCTGGGCCAATCAAATCCCTGTTTACTCAAATGGTTTATGAAAAACATGGCTCGACTCATTTGCAAGAGCACAAATGAAGTTGAATCAATGAGTCAAGGAAATTGATTCAATTATCTGTCTGAACAAACTGAGCTGCTTCACAGCATGCATTTCATTATAGATGTTATCACAACAAAAACAGATTTGCCTTCTGAAAGTCATCAGTTGTAATAGTCACTTCAGTCTCTTCAGAAAAATAACAAAACTAAAAATTTTAAGTCACTTAAGTCTCTTTAAAAAACAAAACAAAAAAAAAATGTTAGTCACTTTAGTGTCTTCAGCCAAAAAAATAAATAAATAAATAAAAAAAATATTGTAACAGTCACTTCAGTCTCTTCAGCAAAACAAAACAAAAATCTAAACGAAAAAGAAAACAAATAAAAATAATGCAAGTCACCTTTGTCTCTTCAGCAAAGCAAAACAAAACAATTGTAAGTCACTTCAGTCTCTTCAGAAAAACTTAACACAAAAAACAAAAATTGTAATAGTCCCTTTAGTGTCTTCAGCAAAACAAAACAAAAAACACAAAACAATTGTAATAGTCCCTTTAGTGTCTTCAGCAAAACAAAATAAAAAACAATTCCAAGTCACTTGAAAACAAACAAAACAAAAACAAACCTATTGTAATAGTCACTTCAGTTTCTTCAGCAAAACAAAACAAAAATCTAGACGAAAAACAAAACAAAATGATTACAAAACAAAACAATTGTAGTCACTTTAATCTCCTCAGTAAAAAAAAAAAACAAATAAACAAAACTATTGTAACAGTCTCTTCAGAAAAACTAAATAAAAACATTTTAATAGTCACTTCAGTCTCTTCAGCAAAACAAAACACAAAACAATTGAAATAGTGACTTTAGTCTCTTCTGCAAAACAAAACAAAAAATTGTAAGTCACTTCAGTCTCTTCAGCAAAACAAAACAAAAAACACAAAACAACTGTAAGTCACTTTAGTGTCTTCAGCAAAACAAAATAAAAAAAATTCCAAGTCACTTCAAAACAAAATAAACAAAAAAACTTGTAATAGTCACTTCAGTCTCTTCAGCAAAACCAAACAAAACAAAAGTAAATCACTTCAGTCTCTTCAGCAAAACAAAACAAAAACAAAACAATTGTAATTGTCACTTCAGTCGCTTCAGAAAAAAAAATCTAAACAAAAAAAAATACATAAATAATAAATTGTCAGTCACTTCGGTCTCTTCAGCAAAACAAATCAAAACAATTGTAGTAGTCACTTCAGTCTCCTCAGTAAAAAAAATAAACAAATAAACAAAACAACTGTAATAGTCACATCAGTCTCTTCAGCAAAACAAAATAAAAAAATCCAAGTCACTTCAAAACAAAACAAACAAAAAAAATACTGTTGTAATAGTCACTTCAGTGTTCAGTCTCTTCAGCAAAATGAAACGAAAATCTAAACAAAAAAAAAATCTTAAAAAAAACTAATTTCACCGTGAATAATATAGTTGTTTTAAAGTTGGTTTCCAAGCTCATATCTGGTCTCTAGACAATATGCTGTTTTGTTTTGCTTTTTAATTCATAAAGCACTTCTGGGCCAATGAGTCAAGGAAATTGATTCAATTATCTGTCAGAACGAACTGAGCTGGCTTTACAGCATGCATTTCATTATAGATGTTATCACAGCAAACACAAATTTGTCTTCTGAAAGACATCAGTTGCACAGAATAGGCTCACTGTGCTAGTTGAACTGCTCCGTCAGACCTGTTGTTGTACTCAAAAACCAACAACTGACGTTTTCGGAAGCGAGATAATGACAAACCACAGCTTGCATTGTTTCAGAAGTTCACTGGCGGGAGTTAGCATAGCGTTGCAATCTAAATAAATGAGCTAAGTTCATTTAACAGGCCGCTGGTATGAGGTTATCTACTGCTAAAGGGTCACTCGTTCTTGCGGAGTCAGCAGAATGGGAGAGCGCTCTTTCTCTCCTGAGCTTTGGGAAGTTGCTGATTGTCAGCACGCTCCTTTCTGGCAACTCACAAACTGCATTGTTGCTTTGTGCTGTATACAGTTCAGTTAAGCTGAAAATACAGTGTGACCCGAACCACTGTGTGCAGAACTATTCACTTAAATAACACACTCGAAAATCGCAATATATCTAACTAATTGTATCTAACTTTTACCTTCTGAAAAATGCTGGGTTAAAAACAACCCAGCGATTAGATTGTTTTGAATCAGCGGTTGGGTTAAATGTTTAACCCAACCTTCTGGGTAGTTTTATTTAACTCAGCTATTGTTTAAAAATGACTATATGGCTTGCTTAAAATTAACCCAATATGGATTGCAAATATAAAAACAGATACATAATTACTAGAGGCATCAACTATAATCAAAATGATGAACATTATTAATAAGCAATTTAAAAAAGATTTATTGTTAATTATTATTTGTTCAACTTAAGAAAAGTTATAATTATTATGAATAATTATTAATAAATGATAATTACCAACCTATTTTGGGTTCATTTTAAGCGAGAGACATTTTTTAGAGTGTACTTCTGATGTTTTTAAGAGTTAAATATTTTATTGTAAAAAAAAAAAAAAAAAAAAAAAAAAATTAGCTTTAAGCCAATAAAATAAAATAAAACTACATTAGCTGTAAGTCATTTTGCAATTCAATTAACCCATACTATATATATATATATATATATATATATATAAGCTTCAAGTCATCATTTTTCAATTAAATAAACCCATACTAGTGATGTATAGTGAGTATAAATAAAATAAAAAAATATAACAAATAATAAAACTATAATAAATAAAATAAAATAAAATAATAAAACTAAATAAAATAAACAATAAGTTAGCTTTATGTCATTTTACTTTATATTTTTACTTTACTTTATATTTTATATATAAAATATAAAATAAAATAAAATACAACTTAGCTTCAAGTCAGCATTTTGCAATTTAATAAACCCATACTAGTTATGTGTTCCAGAGTATAAATAAAATTAAAAAATTAAAAAATTAAAATACATAAATAGAGTAAATTTTAAAATAAAGTAAAATAAAATAAATAAAAAATATAAAATATAAAAAAAATAAAATAAAATAATACTAACTTAGCTTTAGGTCAGCATGTTGCAGTTCAATTAACCCATACCAGTGATGTGATCCAGAGTATAATAAAATAAAATAATAAATATAAATAAATATTTATTTTATTTATTTTTATATAAAAAATTATAAAATAAAATAATAAAATTTTGTTAGCTTTAAG